>NW_006772082.1:0-2294 GCF_000442215.2 Lipotes vexillifer
GGAAGATCCCACATGCTGCGGAGCAACTAAGCCCGTGTGCCACAACTACTGAGCCTGTGCTCTGGAGCCCGCATGTCACAACTACTGAAGTCAGCACACCCTAGAGCCCGTGCTCTGCAACAATCAATCAATGTGATACACCACATTAACAAACTGACAAAAAATCATATCATCATCTCAATAGATGCAAAAAAAGCTTTTAATAAAATTCAACATCAATTTATGATAAAAACTCTCAACAAAGTGGGTATAGAGGAAACATACCTCACCATAATAGAGACCATTTATGACAGGGCCACAGCTAACATCATACTCAATGGTGAAAAGCATTTCACCATTTCCTCTCAGATCAGGAACAAGACAAGGATGCTCAATCGCTTTTGTTTTTTTTTTTTTGGCCACCCAGTGTGGCTTGTAGGATCTTAGTTCCCAGACCAGGGATTGAACCTGTGCCCCCTGCAGTGGAAGTGGGGATTCCTAACCCCTGGACCACCAGGAAATTCCCATTACCACTTTTAATCAACATAGTATTGGAAGTCCTAACCACAGCAACCAGACAAGAAAAAGAAATGAAAGGAATCCAAACTGGAAAAGAAGTAAAACTGTCACTGTTTGCAGATGACATGCTATACACAGAAAATCCTTAAGACACCACCGAAAAGCTACCAGAACTCATCAATGAATCTGGAAAAACTGCAGGACACCAAATTAATATACAGACTTCTAAAAACAGCAACACTTTCTTTCAATGAAATCTTATATAAAACGTTATCTGAAATATATGTATATATATATATATATGTGTGTGTGTGCGTGTGTATTTTTTTTTGGCTGTGCCGCACAGCATGTGGAATCTTAGTTCCCCAGCCAGGGATCAAACCCGTGCCCCCTGCAGTGGAAGCACAGAGTCTTAACCACTGGACCTCCAAGGAAGTCCCGTGAAATATATTTTAAATGAAGAACTGACAGAACTTTGTGACCAGTGAAAAGTGAAGGATGATGGGAAAAGAAAAATTGAAGTTGACTCTAAGGCTCAGGGAACTCTAAAACTTAAGATCCATACATTTAATAAAAATAAGACATTTGGTAAGGGAAGGTAAGTCTGTAGAAGAAAATGATGTCTGCTTCATAACTGTGAAATTTAGTTTGACATTCAAACAGAAAGTTGAGTTGGAACTCAGGAGACAAAATTTTTTTTTTTTACTATTTAGTTAGTTAGTTGCACCAGGGGGGCTCCTTAGTTGCGGCTCACAGGCTCCTTAGTTGCAGCATGCAGGCTTCTTAGTTGTGGCATGCATGTGGGATCTAGTTCCCTGACCAGAGATCGAACCTGGGCCTCCTGCATTGGGAGCATGGAGTCTTAACCACTGTGCCATGCAGGGAAGTCCCGGGAGACAAATATTTTTAATTTGCCCGTGAATTATTTGATTCCTGTGCTGTAGTCTGTTTTTGCATTACTTGTGGTAAAAAGGATCACTAAATAATACAATTTCTTGGGAATTCCCTGGTGGTCCAATGGTTAGGGCTCTGCACTTCCACTGCAGGGGGTGTGGGTTCAATCCCTGGTTGGGGAACTAAGATCCTGCAAGCAGCACAGCGCGTCCAAAAAAAAAAATTTCTTCTCAGTTCAAGATTCACTGATTTTGAATATGTGGCAAATCATATAGTATTCGTAATTTTTTAAAGTTGAAATTGTGAAGAAATTATAATATAAGTATTATTAATGGGAATCAAAGAGACTAAATGCAGCTTTTTTCAAAATAAGGGTGAAAAAACTTAAGGATCCTTTCAACATGCCTTTAATTCTGGCTCCAGCAAATAAACATGTATTATAAGCTATTATACATCATGCTTTATATTCTAATTTCTTAGAGGTAATATTCATTTATTATTAAGAATAATTACTGTACTTAAAAACACTAAAACTCTAACTGACTTTCTACATGCCATCAGTTTTTCAAATCAGGAAAATTTAATAAGAGACAACTTTCAACTTTGGCCAATTTGAAACACCTTTACCCTCAATGTTTATCAGAACTTAGACCCCATTCTCAGAGTAATATCGAGGCCTATTTACAACTATTTAAAACCATCAGAAACTGCAGATATATTCACATGTATTAGATTTTCAAGAATGTCCTATTTTATATTCAATTCAAAGGTTTTAGAACAATAAAGAATGTTTTTCCAGTCAAATTTTCCCAGTAAAAGATGTATAATAAAAGAAGACATCTTGGGGCTTCCCTGGTGGTGCAGTGGTTAAGAATCCGCCTGCCAATGCAGGGGACACGGGT
>NW_006772083.1:0-2560 GCF_000442215.2 Lipotes vexillifer
GCTTAGTTGCTCTGTGGCATGTGGGATCTTCCTGGACCAGGGATTGAACCTGTGTCCCCTGCACTGGCAGGCGGATTCTTAACCACTGCACCACAAGGGAAGTCCCCCGAACTGGCTTTAAAGCTGTCTTCTCTTCCAAGCATTTCCCAGTTCTTACAATCAGAACCCTTCTCCATGATCACATAGGACTTAGTGTTCACAGATTATACCATGACTATATTTTCATGCAACTTTACTTTTTAGCTTTTCTATGTCTTTCTCCCTTATTTGGCTGTAAGATCCTTAAAGATAACTTATAGTTTTGCATCTTCCATAATGCCTATAATAGTGCTCTGTACACAGAAACGCTTTAATAAATGTCTTCTGAATTGTAAAGTTGTATGAGAAAATTCATCGTAATGTAATCATTTTCATTTTCCCAAGTCATTTTAAAGCTACTTTTAAATGACTTTTCCTTCTTCAGGGAAAATCCAGGATTTAGAGTAAAATCATCTACCCCCTAATGTTTAAGATTAAAAATATACTACCCTATTTCATCTTCCTTGATTTTGGTCTTCCTTCTGGACTCCAATCATAAAACTCTGGTTTTCTACCATTCCTAAAGTCTACCACTTTGCAGTTTTTGTCTGTTTAAATGTTTTCCTTTGGCTCTTTTCAGAGAGGCTGCACACTTTTCCTTGATTTACTGCATGTATAAAAGAACTGTTTTGAGAAACAAAGCAACCATTAAGTATGAATATGAAATCACCCATGTCCTTTGCCCCACATTGAACTTGCAAGCAAGTCTTTTGAGCTGAAAGTCCTGTACTAATAATTACTGATATAACTTTTTAAATAATATTCAATGAATTTAAGTAAATTTAAGTGAAAAGTCATGCAAAACACTAAAGATATCACTCTCCTTGGCTCATGATTACTATATTTTAAAAGTAATTTGTCTGAAGCAGTTTAGTGATACTTCTTACCCTTTTTGTTTGTTTTTTGGGGGGGTATTATACCTATGATGCTTAAGAACTCCAAGTACATGGTTTCGAAAAATAAGGACTGGAATAAAATACTGAGAAGTATGCTGTGAAACACTGTAAATAGCTTCTCCATGTCTACATTTTAACACTGCTGAACTGTATGTATATTCCATTATCAGGTAAAAAAAACCTTTACTTTCATTTGGTTCATACTGCTTACAAAGGAATCAAAAGTGTTTAATATATTCTCTTGGAAGTTATAAAATCTTTTGGGGGAAATATAAGGTAAGATGTCTAATAAAACTAGTCTTATTTGGGGAAAAAGAACGGTCTTAATTTTTTCAGTCTGTTATACAAATATCATTATTCCATACTTTGGCTAATTGTAGCAATACAACTTCACATCACAATTAATTATACCATATTTTAAAAATATGATTCAATTTAAATGACTGTAAACATATAATCCATTACATACATAAAATAATTGTCTTATCTTAATCCCATTTGTGGTATTCAGATCACTTCCAAATCTTCAAACTTATATTTTTTAATGTATATAAGCAGATTTGTGCATAAATATCAATATTTATTGGGTTACTATTTTAAGAAGAATTTTCCAAAAGAGAACTATTATATAAAATGGTTTAAGTAGGATGGGGATGAGAATGAGGAATGACTGAGAATTGGCAAGTGAGATCTTTCCAGGGTGGTAGAAATGTTCTAAAAGTGGATTGTGGTGATGTTTGTACAACTCTGTAAGCTTATATAAAATAATTTACTTGTATACTTAAAATGAGTCAACTGTATGATATGTAAACTATACTTTAATAAAGCTATTATAATTTTTTAAAGAAAAACCCGTGTATGACCATATTTTGTACTAATTATACTCAAAGGAGTAACATGACTCAGCTTTCTTAAAAATAGAACATTTCAGTATAATATTTCAATATGGAACACTGTGTGTAACAAGAGGACAATATACATTCTTTTCAAGAACACATGGAACAACTAGCAAAAAGGACACATATTTGGGTTCATAAGACAAACTTCAGCAAACTTCCACAGACTAAAATCATATAAATGAAACGTATGTATTACTTGAAAAGTAAATTTAAAAGCATTCAAAGAAGAAATACAAAATATGAACTCTCTGACATCTATTTAAAAATTTATATTTATAATTTTTATTCAGAAAACACTCTAGGCTGCAGCTTCAATGCTGAGTTCTTGCAAATATTTAAGAAAAAAATTAAAATTAATAAAAAACCCACTAAAGTAATCTATCCAGTCAATAAACAAATAATAAGCCCTAAAAGGAGATGGGTATAGTAGTACCCAGACATGCAGCAATATATTACCTAAAATGTCCATTTCCCAACCAAACATTGAGAGACATAGAAACAGGAAAATATGACCCATACATGGGAGAAGAAGCAGGCAACAGAAATTGCTAGTGACAGCAATCAGATGTCAGATTTAACAGAAAAAGACTTCAAAGCAGCCACTAAAAACATGTTCAAAGAACTAAAGTGGGGCTTCCCTGGTGGCGCAGTGGTTGAGAGTCCGCCTGCCGATGCAGGGGACACGGG
>NW_006772084.1:0-17285 GCF_000442215.2 Lipotes vexillifer
GTGGCACATATATACAATGGAATATTACTCAGCCATAAAAAGAAACGAAGTTGAGTTATTTGTAATGAGGTGGATGGACATGGAGTCTGTCATAGAAAGTGAAGTAAGTCAGAAAGAGAAAAACAAATATTTTATGCTAGCATATATATATAGAATCTAAAAAAAAAAGGTTCTGATGACCTAAGGGCAGGATGGGAATAAAGACACAGATGTAGAGGAAGGACTTGAGGAGATGGTGAGGAGGAAGAATAAGCTGGGACGAATGAGAGAGTAGCATTGTCATATATACACTACCAAATGTAAAATAGATAACTAGTGGGAAGCAGTTGCATGGCGCATGGAGATCAGCTCGGTGGTTTGTGCACCTAGATGGGTGGGGTAAGGAGGGTGTGAAGGAGACGGAAGAGGGAGGGGATATGGGGATATACATACGCATATAGCTGATTTACTTTTTTATACAGCAGAATCTAACCCAACAATGTAAAGTGGTTATACTCCAATGAAGATGTTTTTTTTTTAAAAAAGAAATCATTTCCAAATCTAGTGTTATGAAGATTTTCCCATATGTTTTCATCTTAGAGTTTTATAGTTTTATCTTTTATCCTTAGGTCATTGATCCATTTTGAGTTATTTTTTGTGTAAGGTAAGACAACTTTTTCATTCTTTTGCATGGGAGTATTGAATTTTCCAAGAACCATTTGTTTAAAAGACACTCCTTTCCCTATTGAATGGTCTTTGCACACTTATTGAAAGTGACTTGACCAAATAGACTCAGGTCTATTTCTGGAGTCTCCATTCTATTCCATTGGTCAGTATGTCTGTCTTTATGCCAGTATAACACTGATTTGACTATTGTAGCTTTGTAGTAAACTTTGAAATCAGGAATTGTAAGTCATCCAAATTTGGTCTTTTTTAAACAATGTTTTGGCTATTCAGAGTCCCCTGAGATTCCACATGAATTTTAGCATGGATTTTTCTATTTCTGCAAAAAATTGCCATTAGGAGTTTGATAGCGATTGTGTTAAATCTTTAGATCACATTAGATAGTATTGATATCTTAATAATATTGTCCTCCAATTCATGAATATGGAAGTCTTTCCATTTTTTGTGTGTGCTTCTTTAATTTCTTCCAGCAATGCTTTGTGTTTTCAGTGCACCAGTTTTTCGGCTCCTTGGTAATTTTTTTTCTTAATATTTTGTTATTTTTGATGCTATATTGTAAATAGGATTGTTTTCTTGATTTCTTTTTTAGATTTTTTTTATTGTTAGTGTATTAGAAACATAACAGTTTTTTGAGGGTTATTTTGTATCCTGCAATTTTGATAAATTTATTGGTTAGTTCTAATAATTTTTTGTGGAATCTTGAGTTTTGTACATATAAGATCATGTTATCAACAAACATAATTTTATTTCTTCCTTTCTAATTTGGATGCCTTTTTTTTTTTCTTACAAAATTGCTATGGCTAGGAGTTCCAGTACTATGTTAAATAGAAGTGATAAAAGCAGTCCTCTTGATCTTGTTCCTGATCTTAGGGAGCCAAGCTTTCAGTCTTTCATCATTGAGTATGATCGTAGCTGTGGGCTTTTCATATACGACCTTTAAAATGTTGAGGTAGTTTCCTTCTGTTCCTGGTTTGTTGAGTGCTTTTATTATGAAGTATTGATTTACTCAAATGATTTTTCTGTATAACTGATATTATTATGTGGTAAATTTTTCTTCATTCTCTCAATGTGGTGAATTACTTTGATTTATTTTCCTATATTGAAACATCCTTGCATTCCAGGAATCAATCCTACTTGTTCATGGTGTATAATCATTTTAATGTGCTGTTGAACTCTATTTGCTTGTATATTATTCTGTATTTTTACATTAATATTCATGAGGCATATTGATCTGTCATTTTCTTTTCTTGTAATGTCTTTAGCTGTGCTGTCAGGGTATTGCAGGCCTCATATAATGAAGTTGGAAATGTTCCCTTCTCTTCCATTTTTTTGGGCAAGTGTTTGAGGAGGATTCATGTTAATTCTTCTTTAAATGTTTGGTAGAATTCACCAATGAAGCCATTGGTCCTGGGCTTTTCTGTGTTGGGAGATTTTCTATCACTGATTCAATCTCATTGCCAGTTATTGATCTGTTCAGATTTTCTATTTCTTCATGATTCAGACTTCATAGGTTGTGTATTTTTAAGAATTTATCTGTTGCATCTAGATTATCCAATTTGTTGGTGTACAGTTCTTTATAGTATTCTTTTATAGTACACTTTATTTCTGCAAAATAGGTTGAAATGTGCCCTCTTTCTTTTCTGATTTTAATTATTTGAGTGTTCTTTTTTTCATAGTCAATCTGGTTAAAAATTTGTCAATTTTGTTGATCTTTCCAGAGAACCAACACTTGGTTCTGTTGATTATCTAGCCATTTCTCTTTTCTCTAATCTTTGTTATTTCCTTCATTCTGCTAGTTTTGGATGTAATTTGTCCTTATTTTTCTAGTTCCATAAAGTGTAAATTTAGGTTGTTGATTTGAGATATTTCCTCTTTTTTAATGGATGCATTTATAACTATAAATTTCCCTCTTAGCACTACTTTTACCTCAACCTGTGTTTTTCTATGCTGTATTTTTGTTTTCATTTGTTTCAAGGTATTTGCTAATTTTCCTTGTGATTTCTTCTTTGACCCATTTGTTGTTTAAGTGTGTAGTATTTAATTTCCACATATTTGTGAATTTTCATGTTTTCCTTCTGCTATTGACTTATAGTTTCATTCCATTGTGATTGGAAAAGGTGATTTGTATGAGTTTAATTTTTTAAAATTTACTAATATTTGTTTTGGGGACTAACATATAGTCTATCCTGGAGAACTGTTCCATGTAAATGTCATAAAAACGTGTATTCTGGTGTTGGTGGTGGAATGTTCTGTATATGACTATTAGGTCCAATTGGTCTATAGTTTTATTCAAGGTCTCTGTTTCCTTATTGATTTTTTGCCTGTTTGAACTATCCATTATTGAAAGATGGGTACTTAAATATCCTACAATTATTAAAAAGATGCCTATTTATCCCTTCAATTCTGTCATTATTTGCCTCATATATTAATAGCTCTGTTCTTTGGTATATGTATATTTAAAATTGCTACACCTTCTTGGCAAACTGACCCTTTTATCATTACATAATGTCCCTCTTTGTCTTTTGTGACAGTTTTTGACATAAAGTATATTTTATCTGATATTAATATAGCCACCCATGCTCTCTTTGATTTACTACTTGCATGGAATATTTTCTTCAATCATTTTACTTTCAACCTCTAGATATTCTTAGAGCTAAAGTGAATCACTTGTAGACAGCATATAGTTGAATCTTCTTTCAAAATCCATTCTGCCAATATGTCATTTGATTGACAAGTTTAATCCATTAACATTTTAAGAATTACTGATAAGGAAGGACTTAGAATTGCCATTTTGTTAATTGTTTTCTGTGCATCTTATAGCTTTTAATGTCTCTGATTTCTGGCTGTATTGCCTTCCTTTATGTTTATTTTATTTTTTTGTAGTGACATACTTTCATTTCCTTCTCATTTCCTTTTGTGTGTATTCTATAGATATTTTTCTTTGTGGTCATTATGGACTTTCTAAGTTTGTCTAACCCAACACTCATTTAATATTTACCCCAAGCATTGGTACTTGAGCATCTTTATCTATCTCCACTTTTTTCCCATAGCCTTGAGTCCTTCTAATATTCTATTTCGTACATGATAAACACTCAGTAAATATTTTTGGAGTGAATGAACACTTAGAAAGGACAGAGTAAGTGACATTCAGTGAAATTATGTCAAGGTAGTTCAATAGGTCCAAGTAGTAATAGGTTAAATTTTTCCAGTGAGATGAGGAATATTTATAATCCTCTGGACAAGAATTTTTCTACCCTGGACTGTTCTTATATGGGCATTTCCAAGGTTTCCTTTAGGCCTCACCAAGCAGCCTCCTTCTGGCTGTCATATTCTCTCTGTAACTCCAGTAATACATTTAACCTGGTCTTGATCTTGCTCTGAGATTAGAGTCAGAATCACCCTTTTTTATATTGTTAAATAAATCGTACACTAATTGTACCTAAACTCTCTGTGAACCGTTAAATAATTATACAGAAAACAGCTGAATAAAGCATAAAGAGCTACCTAAAAGCCCACTGTGAATGACTGGATTTTTCAAAGATGGCCACAACGATATCTTCCACCTCTCATGCTCTTATAAAAGCTACCATCTCTCTGCCTTAAGAGATGAAGTCTAATTCCTCTACTTGAATCTGAAAGGGCTTGTGACTCACTTGTAATTCATAGAGTGTGACAGAAGTGAAGTGACGTGACTTTTGAGTGTTGATCATACAAAGTGATGCCACATCTACCTCATTTACTGGAACGGTCCTTTTTGGAGCCTGAATTATGAAATATGCAGCCTGACTACTGTGAAGCCTGTCATGCTGTGAAGGAGCCAAATTACACTGAGACGTAATATGAAGGCAGTCTATTTGTCAGTCCTAGTCTTCCAGTGTTCTCAATACAGGTGCCAGCCATGCAAGTGAATGAGCCTTCAGATGGTTCCAGCCCCCAGCCATTTGTTTTTTTCCCACTGAGGCCACAGACATCATATGAAACAAGTCATATCCACTATGCTCTTTCTGAATTACTTACTCTGAAACTCCAAGCATAAAATAAAATGAGTTTTTTGTGTGTGTGTGTGTGGACTAAGTTTGGGGTAGTTTGTTATATAGCAAGAGTAACAGAAATATATGACATGTTCCCCACTCAAGTCATAAAGTCATCCCTCCTCCATAGACTTAAGCCCTAATCAGATCCTTGTTTAAATTAATTCTTTGCATTTCGTTAGAGTTGTCCAACCATATATAAACCTAAACAATGCAGTTTAGTATTGCTTGTTTTCAAAAATCTTTTTATACATGCAATCACACTGTGAATATGTTTAATTCCGTAAAGAAAATTTGAATATCTTTGCTCTGATTTTTGTGTTTCACATGTAGAGAAAAATCTTATTTCCTTTCAGTTTTTCTGAGAATACCTCCTTATTGCCCTCTAAATGATCTTTATGGAAACAATTGCCTCCTCCTGAGTTTTGTCTGGATTTAGGATTTAAAAATATTGCCATATTAATTACTTTCACCTAGTATCATTGTGCCTTCTGCTTTAAATATTAACCCAGCATGAGATAGTGTAAATATTATGGCTAAATCTCAGCTATCATGGAGATGCTCCTACATTATGGGATGACTTGATAGGAGGAGGTTTTGAGATTTTAAATCAGTGGAAAAAAGAAAACAAGCATTCATTAACAACTTAGTAAGTACAAAGTACTATGCTACCCTGAAGACAAAACTGTTAGTTGTTAACATTATTTACAGAAGATAAAGTTGAGGAATACAGAGTTTAAGCAACTTGACATGTCATTTGACTAGTAGGTAGCAGCGCCTGGATTCAAACACAGGTAGTCTGCCCCAGAGTTTGAATCTGTAAACATTCTGCTATTTCTCCTTTTCAAGAATTTAGAGGATCTGGACACCACCATTTTCTCAAATAATCTGAGACCAAATACATTCAACAACCAACCATTCCCATAGACAAACCCTATTGTATATAAATCAAAATACCTAATCTCATTTTTAAAGTATTTACTAATTTCTGAATACTTAACACATGTACAAGGTAGGAATTTCAGAACATCAAACAGGGCATACAGTACACAGACATCTCTCTCACTCTTCCATCTCCTTGGCCACCTACCCAGAGACAGATTCCAAAACAAAACCAAGCAAAATAACATCATTTGAAAAATAAGTACAATGAGGTATGTAACACTAATTAATCTTAAACATACTATATAAAACACATTAAATAAACAATATAGCTGGAAATAAAGCCTATGTCTAAGTAGCAAAAATGTGATTGCCTACCTAGAACACACACAGAGATAAGCAATAGAAAACATCCTAAAAATGTTTAGGAAGCCATTTAGATGTAGTGGTCCTATGTACCAGATGCAACTGCTAAAGAGAATCCTGTTCACAATAGCGCCATAACTGTACTACATATGAACAATTTGCAAGTGATTTGTGAGAACTGGGTGGTGTAAAAGACGACTTGAAAAAATAGAGCCACTACTTGCTGATTGGACTGGAAAATTATTATCATTGTATCCAGACAAATTCATGCTCAGGTTTTTTGTTATTATTATTATTATTATGAGCAAGTCCTTTGAAAAATACTGGCAGGGAAGGGGTAGAAGCTTGGAGCAACATCATGGGTTCACTAGTCCAGAAACAGACCTCTTTCACACACTGTCTTTGACAAGCACTGAGGTGGTTCCCTTCTGATTCAGGTATGTTGTGGGCGCAGTGCCTGCCCCTCCTCAGGAAGAGAGGCAGGGGCTCACTTGGTGGACCCACTCTGGATGGCTTTGTGCTCCTTCATGGCCTCCTCCCCCACATTGCTAACGGTGACCTCTTCAATGACCATGCTGCACACGGTGCCTGCGTCCAGGCAGTGCAGGGTGATGACATAAACTCTGGGGTCAGAGACTGATGCATGGAAACTCTGCACCCTGCAACTCTTGCAGAAACTGTGCAGCACCCTGTGTGTGAGGGGTCCGTGCCTGGTGATGCTCTCAGAACCCAGGAGGAGGATGAAGCATGATGCTGGGATGAGGAAGTGTCTGGTACTGATTCTTCCTGCACAGGAATATTACCCAGCCATAAAAAAGAATGAAATATTGCCATTTTCATCAACTTGAATGGACCTAGAGATTATCATACTGAGTAAAGTAAGTCAGAGACAGAAAGACTAATATTATATGATATCAATTATATGTGGAATCAAAAAAATAATGCAAATGAATTTATTTGCAAAGCAGAAATAGACACACAGACATAGAAAACAAACTTAGGGTCACCAAAGGGGAAAGGGAGGGAAGAATAAATTAGGAGTATAGGGTTTACAGATACACACCACTATACATAAAATAGATTAAAAAAAAGTATTTACTTTATAGCATGGGGAACTACAATCAATATCTTGTAATAAGTTAAAATGGGAAAGAATCTGAAAAAATATGTATATATATGTATGACTGAATCACTTTTCTGTACATCTGAAACTAACATAATATTGTAAATCAACTACACTTCAATTAAAAAAAGAGAAACAACCTTTACTGCTTGAATTTCAGTTGTAATGATTCCGCCAGTGAGATGGCTGGAAGAAGGACCCCAATCATTGTATTATTTGAAGAAAGAATTCAGCAAAGAGACCAAGATTGTGAAATAGAGACAACAGTTATTAGAAGCAGAGTACTTATGGAAGAGCGCACAGGTGAATTTGGAGTGAGTTGTGTGTAATAGGGTCAGCTTAGGTTGCTCATATGGGGGTAGTTTTCTGGGTTGTCTTTGGCCAGTCATCTCATTTGTGCCTATTTTTGGTCTCAGGGCAGCAGGAAACCAGTTGCAGCTGCTCAGCCTGGGGCCTAACTATCTTCTACCTCAGTAAGGCAATAATTTACTGAGCATCTGTTGGGCACCAGGTACCATGTTGGAGTCTGATGATGTGGAGATGGATAAGGCTTTCCAAAGCACTTACAATCTATTAGGGTCAGTTATAAAAATATATGATTACCAAAATAGCGTGATGTTTGCTCTGACAGGAGTAAGGACAGGTGGGTCTGGAACACAGAGAAAGACTCATACACACTAATAGAAGGAGTGGATAGGATCAGGAAAGACTTTTTGGAGGATTGATTCCTTTATTATTATATAATGTTTTGTTTTGATCTCTATTAATTTTCTTTGCAATGAAGTCTGCATTATGTAATTAATATAGATACTCCTGCTTTTTGTTTTGTTTTGTCTTTATGGCCCAAATAGAAATTTAAGCAACCAAACAAAGGACTTGAAGACACGGAGAGGGGGAAGGGTAAGCTGGGACAAAGTGAGAGAGTGGCATGGACATATACATACTACCAAATGTAAAATAGATAGCTAGTGGGAAGCAGCTGCATAGCACAGGGAGATCATTTCGGTGCTTTGTGACCACCTAGAGGGGTGGGAGAAAGAGGGTGGGAGGGAGATGAAAGAGGGAGGGGATATGGGGATATATGTATATGTATAGCTGATTCACTTTGTTATAAAGCAGAAACTAACACACCATTTTAAAGCAATTATATTCCAATAAAGAAGTTTAAAAAATGGTGTTGGATTATTGTAATTCAAAGTATAAAAAATCCATGAGTCCATACTGATAGAAATAATGACTGAATAAATTAATAAATGGAGAGAGACGAATCTCTTGTGCATTAGAATTCGAAATACTTTATGTAAATACTCTGCCCTCAAGGTGGTAGAGCATAAGTCTTCACTCCTTAAGTGTGGACTGCCCATAGTCATTCTTCCCAAAGGGTACAGTATGGAAAGGGGGGAAGGTAACATTACAGTGGACAGACCTGACAAACACACCTGTTTTATGATTAATGTTTACATGATATGACATTTTCTATCCTTTTTATGTTTAATTTACCTATATCATTGAAATTGAAATGATTTTCATATAAATATTGTAATGTTACGTTGTGTGTCTTACTGATACAGCCAATATCTACCTTTTAATTGATTCATTTAGTCAATTTACCTTATTATAACTATTGGTATGCTAGTGTTTATGTCTGGCAATTTATTTTGTTTTATTTTATTTTTTGTTTCCCTTGTATCTCATTCAACTGTTCCACGTTTCTTGCCTTTCTGTGCTTTACTTTGAAAACTACTCCATCTTGACTTTTTTATAGTGCTTTTTAATGGCTTTATATTTATTTTGAAATCGATTTCAGGATTAATGTTGCCCTCTAAGCCCAGAATGTTAACTATTGCAAAAGGTAGGCTAATTCTATTACATCTTTTATAAACTCAATAATACATGATAAACACTCGTATACTAAACCAGGGATGATGCTGTCATTTTTTTCCTCCAACCCAACACTTTTTATGACCACGTATTAGGTTTCTCCCTCTCCCATATTATGCAACAAGAGATGTCATTTTAAGTGTCATGTACATAAAAGCAATGTTATATCCTTGAGGTAAAGTAAAATTTGAAAGGATACAGAAAAAAACCTATAATTTTGAGATATTATACAGTCCTTTCAGAACCTTTAAGACATACATATAAATATAAGCAACAATAACATTTGGATAAAATGATTTAAAAAGTGGAATTTTATACCTCAAAAGAAAATGTACTTGTATCAAACACAAATTTTAAAAATGACCATGTAGAGATCATAAAAGAATTCCCAACAATTTTACAGAACTGATATATAAAAGCTATGTTATTGGATCAGACTGCAATGAAATTTGAAATCAATGATAATACATAGCTTAAAAATCCCATGTGTTCTGGGAAATAAAAGAACACTTCTTTTTCATCTGTCAGTAAATTTGAAAATATAGGTAAAATTGATAATATTTTTTTTACATTTTTATTGGAGTATTATTGCTTTACAATGGTGTGTTAGTTTCTGCTCTATAACAAAGTGAATCAGCCATACATAAACATATGTTCCCATATCTCTTTCCTCTTGCATCTCCCTCCCTCCCACCCTCCCTATCCCACCCTTCTAGGTGGTCACAAAGCACCGAGCTGATCTCTCTGTGCTATGCGGCTGCTTCCCACTAGCTATCTATTTTATATTTGGTAGTGTATATATGTCCATGCCACTCTCTCACTTTGTCACAGCTTACCCTTCCCCCTCACCATATCCTCAAGTCCATTCTCTAGTAGGTCTGTGTCTTTATTCCCGTATTACTCCTAGGTTCTTCATGACATTTTTTTTCTTAAATTCCATATATATGTGTTAGCGTACGGTATTTGTCTTTCTCTTTCTGACTTACTTCACTCTGTATGACAGACTCTAGGTCCATCCACCTCATTACAAATAGTTCAATTTCATTTCTTTTTATGGCTGAGCAATATTCCATTGTATATATGTGCCACTTCTTTATCCATTCGTCTGATGATGGACACTTAGGTTGTTTCCATCTCCTGGCTATTGTAAATAGAGCTTCAATGAACATTTTGGTACATGACTCTTTTTGAATTATGGTTTTCTCAGGGTGTATGTCCAGTAGTGAGATTGCTGGGTTATATGGTAGTACTATTTTTAGATTTTTAAGGAACCTCCATACTGTTCTCCATAGTGGCTGTACCAGTTCACATTCTCATCAGCAGTGCAAGAGTGTTCCCTTTTCTCCACACCCTCTCCAGCATTTATTGTTTCTAGATTTTTTGATGATGGCCATTCTGACTGGTGTGAGATGATATCTAATTGTAGATTTGATTTGCATTTCTCTAATGATTAATGATGTTGAGCATTATTTTATGTGTTTGTTGGCAGTCTGTATATCTTCTTTGGAGAAATGACTATTTAAAAATGGATAATATTCTTAATTAAAAAATGAACATTCAAAATTGACATAAGAAGTGGAAAACATGACTAGATCATGAAAAATCAGAACAGTGATAAATGTTCTTTTGCAAAGTCACCTCACTGAAGTAAGTAGTCCTATAGAGTTTTATCAAACATTCAAAATCCACATAGTGACACAATATGTCTCCTGATCATTTTTTTTCTTTTGAATTTTATTTAATTTATTTTTTTTACACAATAGGTTCTGATAAGTTATCCATTTTATACATGTTAGTTTATATATTTCAATACAATCTCCCAATTCATCACTCCACCACCACCCCCACCACCACGACTTTCCCCCCTTGGTGTCCATTCATATGTTCTCTACATCTGTGTCTCAATTTCTGCTCTGCAAACCAGTTCATCTGTACCATTTTTCTAGGTTCCACATATATGCATTAATATACAATATTTGTTTTTCTCTTTCTGACTTACTTCACTCTGTATAACAGTCTCTAGATCATTCCACATCTCTACAAATGACCCAATTTCTTTCTTTTTTATGGCTGATGAATATTCCACTGTGTATATGTACCACATCTTCTTTATCCATTTGTCTGTAGATGGGAATTTAGGTTGCTTCCATGTCCTGTCTATTGTAAATAGTGCTGCAATGAACTTTGGGGTGCATGTGTCTTTTGGAATTATGGTTTTCTCTGGGTACATGCCCAGTAGTGGTATTGCTGGGTCATATGGTAATTCTACTTTTAGTTCTTTAAGGAACCTCCATACTGTTCTCCATAGTGGCTGTATCAATTTACATTCCCACCAATAGTACAAGAGTGTCCCCTTTTGTCCACACCCTCTCCAGCATTTGTTGTTAGTAGGTTTTCTGTTGATGCCCATCCTAAGTGGTGTGAGGTGATATTGTCATTTTGATTTGCATTTCTCTAATAATTAGTGATGTTGAGCAGCTTTTCATGTGCTTCTTGGCAATCTGTATGTCTTCTTTGGAGAAATGTCTATTTAGGTCTTCTGCCCATTTTTGGATTGGGTTGTTTGTTTTTTTAATAGTGAGCTGCATGAGCTGTTTATATATTTTGGAGATTAATCCTTTGTCCGTTGATTCGTTTGCACATATTTTCTCCCATTCTGAGAGTTGCCTTTTCACCTTGTTTGCACTTTCCTTTGCTGAGCAAAAGCTTTTAAGTTTCATTAGACCCCATTTGTTTATTTTTGTTTTTATTTCCAATACTCTATGAAGTGGATCAAAAAAGTCCTTGCAGTGATTTATGTCAAAGACTGTTCTTCCTATGTTTTCCTCTAAGAGTTTTATAGTGTCCAGTCCTACATTTAGGTCTCTAATCCATTTTGAGTTTTTTTTGTGTATGGGGTTAGGGAGTGTTCTAATTTCATTCTTTTACATGTAGCTGTCCAGTTTTCCCAGCACCACTTATTGAAGAGACTGTCTTTTCTCCATTGTATATCCTTGCCTCCTTTGTCATAGACAAGTTGACCATAGGTGCGTAGGTTTAACTCTGGGCTTTCTATCCTGTTCCATTGATCTATATTTCTCTCTTTGTGCAAGTACCATATTGTCTTGGTTTCTGTAGCTTTGTAGTATAGTCTGAAGTCAGGGAGTCTGATTCCTCCAGCTCCATTTTCTTCCCTCAAGACCAGTTTGGCTATTCTGGGTCTTTTGTGTGTCTATACAAATTTTAAGATTTTTTGTTCTATTTCTGTAAAAAATGCCATTGGTAATATGATAGGGATTCCATTGAATCTGTAGATTACTTTGGGTAGTATAGTCATTTTCACAATATTGATTCTTCCAGTCCAAGAACATGGTATATCTCCCGGTCTGTTTGTATCATCTATAATTTCTTTCATTAGTGTCTTATAGTTTTCTGAATACACATCTTTTGTCTCCCTAGGTAGGTTTATTCCTAGGTTTTTTTGTTTTGTTTTGTTTTGATTTTTGCGGTACATGGGCCTCTCACTGTTGTGGCCTCCCCATTGTGGAGCACAGGCTCCGGACGTGCAGGCTCAGTGGCCATGACTCACGGGCCAGCCACTCCGTGGCATGTGGGATCTTCCCCGACCGGGACATGAACCCATGTCCCCTGCATCGGCAGGCAGACCCTCAACCACTGGGCCACCAGGGAAGCCCTATTCCTAGGTTTTTTATTCTTTTTGTTGCAGTGGTAAATAGGAGTGTTTCCCTAATTTCTCTTTCAGATTTTTCATCATTAGTAGGAATGCAAGAGATTTCTGTGCATTCATTTTGTATCCTGCAACTTTATCAAATTCATTGATTAGTTCTAGTAGTTTTCTGGTGGAATCGTTAGGATTCTCTATGTGTAGTAGCATGTCATCTGCAAACAGTGACAGTTTTACTTCTTTTCCAATTTGGATTCCTTTTATTTCTTATTCTTCTCTGATTGTCATGTCTATGACTTCCAAAACTATGTTGAATAATAGTGGTGAGAGTGAACTTCCTTGTCTTGTTCCTGATCTTAGAGGAAATGCTTTCAGTTTTTCACCATTGAGAATGATGTTTGCTGTGGGTTTCTCATATATGGCCTTTATTATGTTGAGATAGGTTCCCTATATGCCCACTTTCTGGAGAGTTTTTATCATAAATGGATGTCGAATTTTGTCAAAAGCTTTTTCTGCATCTATTAAGATGATCATATAGTTTTCTTCTTCAATTTGTTAACATGGTGTATTACATTGATTGATTTCCATATATTGAAGAATCCTTGCATCCCCGGGATTAATCCCACTTAATCATGCTGTATGATCCTTGTAATATGTTGGATTCTGTTTGCTAGTATTTTGTAGATGATTTTTGCATCTGTATTCATCAGTGATATAGGTCTGTAATTTTTTTTTTGTAGTATCTTTGTCTGGCTTTGGTATCAGGGTGATGGTGACCTCATAAAATTAGTTTGGGAGTGTTCCTTCCTCTGCAATTTTTTGGAAGAGTTTGAGAAGGATGGGTGTTAGCTCTTCTCTAAGTGTTTGATAGAATTCACCTGTGAAGCCTTCTGGTCCTGGATTTCTGTTTTTTGGAATATTTTTAATTACTATTTCAATTTAATTACTTGTGTTTGGTCTGTTCATATTTTCTATTTCTTTCTGGTTCAGTCTTGGAAGGCTATACCTTTCTAAGAATTTGTCCATTTCTTTTAGGTTGTCCATTTTATTGGCATAGCGTTGCTTGTAGTATTCTCTTAGGATGCTTTGTATTTCTGTGGTCTCGGTTGTAACTTCTTCTTTTTCATTTCTAATTTTATTGATTTGAGTCCTCTCCCTCTTCTACTTGATGAGTCTGGCTAATGGTTTATCAATTTTGTTTATCTTCTCAAAGAACCAGCTTTTAGTTTTATTGATCTTTGCTATTGTTTTCTTTGTTTCTATTTCACTTATTTCTGCTCTGATCTTTACGATTTCTTTCCTTCTAGTAACTTTGGGTTTTGTTTCTTCTTATTTTTCTAGTTTCTTTAGGTGTAAGGTTAGATTGTTTATTTGAGATTTTTCTTGTTTCTTGAAGTAGGATTGTATTGCTATAAACTTCCCTCTTAGAACTGTTTTTGCTGCATCCCATAGGTTTTGGATCCTCATGTTTTCATTGTCATTTGTCTCTAGGTATTTTTTTATTTCCTCTTTGATTTCTTCAGTGATCTCTTGTTTATTTAATAACATATTATTTAGCCTCCAAAGGTGCTTGATATGATTTCAAATTTCTTAAATTTACTGAGGCTTGATTTGTGCTGCATGATGTGATCTATCCTGGAGAATGTTCCATGCACACTTGAGAAGAAAGTGTAATCTGCTCTTTTTGGATGGAATGTCTTATAAATATCAATTAAATCTACCTGGTCTATTGTGTAATTTAAAGCTTGTGTTTCCTTATTAATTTTCTGTTTGGATGATCTGTCCATTGGTGTAAGTGAGGTGTTAAAGTCTCCCACTATTATTGTGTTACTGTCGATGTCCTCTTTTATAGCTGTTAGCAGTTGCCTTATGTATTGAGGTGCTCCTATGTTGGGTGCATATATATTTATAATTGTTACATCTTCTTGGGTTGATCCCTTGATCATTATGTAGTGTCCTTCCTTGTTTCTTGTAACATTCTTTATTTTAAAGTCTATTTTATCTGATATGAGTATTGCTACTCCAGCTTTCTTTTGATTTCCATTTGCATGGAATAACTTTTTCCATCCACTCACTTTCAGTCTGTATGTGTCCCTAGGTCTGAAGTGGGTCTCTTGTAGACAGCATATATATGGGTCTTGTATCCATTCAGCCAGTCTGTGTCTTTTGGTTGGAGCATTTTATCCATTTACATTTAAGGTAGTTATCGATATGTGTGTTCCTATTACAATTTTCTTACTTGTTTTGGGTTTATTTTTGTAGGTCCTTTTCTTCTCTTGTGTTTCCCAGTTAGAGAAGTTCTTTTAACGTTTGTTGTAGAGCTGGTTTGGTGGTGCTGAATTCTCTTAGCTTTTGCTTTTCTGTAAAGCTTTTGATTTCTCCATCAAATCTGAATGACATCCTTGCCAGGTAGAGTAATCTTGGTTTTAGGTTTTTCCCTTTCATCACTTTAAGTAAGTCATGCCACTCCCTTCTGGCTTGTACAGTTTCTGCTGAGAAATCAGCTGTTAACCTTATGGGAGTTCCCTTGTATGTTATTTGTTGTTTTTCTCTTGCTGCTTTCAATAATTTGTCTTTGTCTTTAATTTTTGCCAACTTGATTACTATGTGTCTTGGCATGTTTCTTGTTGGGTTTATCCTGTATGGTACTCTGTGCACTTACTGTACTTGGCTGGCTATTTCCTTTCCCATGTTAGGGAAGTTTTCGACTATAATCTCTTCAAATATTTTCTGGGGTCCTTTCTCTCTCTCTTCTCCTTCTCATATCCCTATAATGTGAATGTTGGTATGTTTAATGTTGTCCCAGAGGTCTCTTAGGCTCTCTTCATTTCTTTTCATTCTTTCTTCTTTATTCTGTTCTGCAGCAGTGAATTCCACCATTCTGTCTTCTGGTCACTTATCTGTTCTTCTGCTTCAGTTATAGTGCTATTGATTCCTTCTAGTGTGTTTTTCATTTCAGTTATTGTATTATTCATCTCTGTTTGTTTTTTCTTTAATTCTTATAGGTCTTTGTTAAATATTTCCTGCATCTTCTTGATCTTTGCCTCCATTCTTTTGCCTAGGTTCTGTATCATCTTCACTATCATTATTCTGAGTTGTTTTTCTGGAAGGTTGCTTATCTCCACTTCATTTAGTTGTTTTTCTGGGGTTTTATCATGTTCCTTCACCTGCTATATAGCCCTCTGCCTTTTTATCTTGTCTATCTTTCTGTGAATGTGGTTTTTGTTCCACACACTGAAGGATTGTAGTTCTTCTCGCTTGTGCTTTCTGCTCTCTCTTTCTAGTGTTTTTGAGTGTTTTGATTTGTAAAATTTTCTCATAGATTGCTCTGGGATTTACAGTATACATATGTGACTTACCAGAGTTCACTGCTATCAAGTTTCATCACTTTGAGTAGTGAAACCTAAGTCCCATTTAGGTTCCTTTTCCTTTCCCACCTTTATTTATTTATTTTTAAAAATTTATTTATTTTATTTTATATATTTTTGGCTGTGTTAGGTCTTTGTTGCTGCACATGGGCTTTCTCTAGGTGTTATGAGAGGGGACTACTGTTCATTTTGGTGCACGGGCTTCTCATTGTAGTGGCTTCTCTTGTTGTGGAGCATGGGCTCTAGGCACGTGGGCTTCAGTAGTTGTGGCATATGGGCTCAGTAGCTATGGTGCACAGGCTTAGTTGCTCTGTGGCATGTGGGATCTTCCCAGATGAGGGCTCAAACCCGTGTCCCCTGCATTAGCAAGTGGATTCTTAACCACTGTGCCACCAGAGAAGCCCTTTTCCTCCACTTTTAAACAAAATCATCTAGATTATCTGATGTTTTTTTGTTTTTTGTTTTAATCATATAATATGATTTCTACCACTTGTGAGGAAAATCGTAGACTATTTTATGTCCCATATATATGCTCTTTCTACACACTTTATTCCTTTTTTCATTCTGTCCAAGTCCTCCCTTTGTCATTTTCTTTTGTTTTAAGCACCTACTTTATCTGTTCTTTCAGCATAGATCTGCTAGTGATAAAATCTCTTTAGTTTTCTTTGCTTGAGAATGTCTTGATTTCTCCTAAATTCAAGTGTAGTGTTACTGGATACAAAATTAATAGTTGACAGTACTTTTTTTGAACACTTAAAACATGTCCTGACACTTCTTACTTGCCCCTATTAATCAGATGAGAAATTTGCTGTCACTAAAATTGGTGTTCCCTTGTAATCAATGCCCCATTTTGGCATCACGGCTTGCATTTTTTTTGCCTTCAGTTATAAAAGATTGACTATGATGTAGATTTAGTCTAGACTGGTGTAGATTTATTTAGCTTTGTCATATATATGTTTCACTCAATTTCTAGACTCTCATGGTTTATATTTTTTCACTAAATTTTTGACATTTTGGGCCATCATTTCTTATTACACTTTTTCGTCTCCACTGTCTTTTTTTTCTGGGACTCTGACTATATGGAATTTTGGAACTTTTGTTATTGTCCTAAAATTCCCTGAGGCAGGATCTGTTCATTTATTTTCCAGTTTATTACCACCCTCTTGCTCAGATTGGGTAAATTCTATTGATCAGTTCTCAAGTACAGTAATGCTAACTTCTATAATCAGCACTTTACTTTTGAGCCCAGCCAGCAATGTTTCAAAATTTGTTGCTCTTCTTTTTTTTTTTTTTTTTTTTTTTTCGGT
>NW_006772084.1:18254-50474 GCF_000442215.2 Lipotes vexillifer
GAGCACAGGCTCCGGACGCGCAGGCTCAGTGGCCATGGCTCACGGGCCGAGCTGCTCCGTGGCATGTGGTATCTTCCCAGACCGGGGAATGAACCCGTATCCGCTGCATCGGCAGGCGGACTCTCAACCACTGCGCCACCAGGGAAGCCCGCTCTTCTTTTTTTTAGTTCCATAGTTTCTTTTTGGTTTTTATAACCTCTGTTTAGCTCTGAGATTTCTATTTTTCAGCTGTTCCAAGATAATTTGTAATTGTTTATTAAAGCATTTTTATTATGGGCGCTCTAAAATATTTGTCAGGTAATTGCAACATTTGACTTATCTCTTTGTTGTTGCTACTTGATTATATTTTCTCATTCAAGTTGTGATTTTCCTGTTGTAACCTGGAGTTGTTTTCTGTTGTAACCTGGATTCTTTGGCCATTATGATAGGAGTCTTTGGAGCCAACTTAAATATTTTATTTTAGAAGATGGTCACCTTGTTTAGGTTTGGCATGCAGATCCTGGCCTCCTTTTTGAGGCTCTGCTTCCTAAGAAAATATAATTTTCAGAGACTTTGAGGTGCTAATTGCCTGCTTGTTTTATCTGGTGCTGCTATGGCCCCAACTGCTCCATGCTGAGAGGCAGAAAAAGCTAAAGTCTACACTTTATTCAGATTTTTAAAATCTTTATCTAATGTCTCTTTTCTGTTCCAGCAGCCCATCCAGCCTACCATACTGCATTTAGTTGTCAGGTCACTGTAGGCTCCTCTTGGTTGTGATGGTTTCTCAGACTTCCCTTGTTTTGGATGACCTTGCCAGTTTAGAGGGTTACAGGTAAGATCTTTTGTAGAATATCATTCATCTGGGATTTGTCTGATGTTTTTCTCATGATTAAACTGGCATTATAAGTTATGGAACAAAACCCACAGAGGTGAAATGCCATTTTCATCAAATCATATAAATACATAATAAAATAATTTTTGAGTGTTGAAGCTGATCCTAATCAACTGGCTGAAATAGTGTTTTTCAGGTTTCTCCAATGTAAAGTGACTCTTATTACCCTTTTTCACACTTTACTCTTTGGAAGGAAGTCATTAAGAAAAAATGACACTTAACTGGTGGAGAGCTATGCATATTTCCACCAAGGCAAGCATATATATAAATTGTATGGAATTCTTCTGCATGAAATACCTAACTATATGTCCTTATTTATGAACAAATTAACTAATTAATATCATAGAGGATTTTTTAAAAGATTTGGCCTATAAGCCAATATTTTGTCATTTCTCTTTCTGTTTGGTTTTTATTTTTTCTTAAATCATTCCAGTTTTGGCCATTGAGAGCACTTCCAGTTGGCTCCTAGGTCCATTTGGTATATTTGGGTTTCTATTTTTTTAATTTTTAGATAAAAAATTTTTTTGGTCTTTTTTTATCATCTTTATTACGTATAATTGCTTTACAATGATGTGTCAGTTTCTGCTTTATAACAAAGTGAATCAGTTTTACATATACATATGTCCCCATATCTCTTCTCTCTTGCATTGGGTTTCTTTTAGAACAATGCCTTACTTTCAGACTCATCTTGCACATTTTCATCTTGCATAAGTTCCAGTCTCATCTTCCAAATTTTCAGGCTCCTAGAATCAGCCAGTTGTCCAAGGAACACTGTTTCTTTTCATTAGGAAATGATATTAGAAAACAATATCTATGCAACAGGTGTTGGTGCTGCTAGTAGGATAAACTGGCTTCTACTCCCTCTCAGCTGACAAAACAAGGAAATATATGTGTGTATATTAGCTCATGTATATGTACATTTCTATAAATATATCTATATGTAAGCATCAATCTATATATTAATCTGAATTCATACTGATGTCACCAACTCTAATCTATTATTTCATGGATCATTCTTGCCTCTGCCCCTTTATTATCTGTAATCTCCAAACCAGCAGTAAGATATCTGCACCTCACCATTCACAATCCATTTACTGATTGTCCAATTTCACTGCACATGCATAAAGGTATCAGTTTTTTTTTAAACATCTTTATTGGAGTATAATTGCTTTACAATGGCGTGTTAGTTTCAGGTTTATAACAAAGTGAATCAGTTACACACATATATATATATATATGTTCCCATGTATCCTGCCTCTTGCATCTCCCTCTCTCCCACCTTCCCTATCCCACCCATCCAGGGGGTCAGAAAGCACTGAGCTGATCTCCCTGTGCTATGCGGCTGCTTCCCATTAGCTATCTATTTTACGTTTGGTAGTGTATATATGTCCATGCCACTCTCTCACTTTGTCACAGCTTACACTTCCCCCTCCCCATATCCTCAAGTCCATTCTCTAGTAGGTCTGTGCCTTTATTCCCGTCTTACTCCTAGGTTCTTCATGACATTATTTTTTCTTAAATTCCATATATATTTGTTAGCATACGGTATTTCTCTTTCACTTTCTGACTTACTTCACTCTGTATGACAGACTCTAGGTCAATCCACCTAACTAAAAATAACTCGATTTCATTTCTTTTTATGGCTGAGTTAAATTCCGTTGTATATATGTGCCACATCTTCTTTACCCATTCATCCGATGATGGACACTTAGGTTGTTTCCATCTCCTGGCTATTGTAAATAGAGCTGCAATGAACATTTTGGTACATGATTCTTTTTGAATTATGGTTTCCTCAGGGTATATGCCCAGTAGTGGGATTGCTGGGACATATGGTAGTTCTATTTGTAGTTTTTAAGGAACCTCAATACTGTTCTCCATAGTGGCTGTACCAATTCACATTCCCACCAACAGTGCAAGAGGGTTCCCTTTTCTCCACACCCTCTCCAGCATTTATTATTTCTAGATTTTTTGATGATGGCCATTCTGACCGGTATGAGATGATAACTCATTGTAGTTTTGCTTTGCATTTCTCTAATGATTAATCATGTTGAGCATTCTTTCACGAGTTTGTTGGCAATCTGTATATCTTCCTTGGAGAAATGTCTACTTAGGTGTTCTGCCCATTTTTGGATTGGGTTGTTTGTTTTTTTGGTATTGAGCTGCATGAGCGGCTTGTAAATTTTGGAGATTAATCCTTTGTCAGTTGCTTCGTTTGAAAATATTTTCTCCCATTCTGAGGGTTGTCTTTTGGTCTTGTTTATTGTTTTCTTTGCTGTGCAAAACTTAGAAGTTTCATCAGGTCACATTTGTTTATTTTGGTTTTATTTCCATTTCTCTAGGAGGTGGGTCAAAAAGGATCTTGCTGTGATTTATGTCACAGAGTGTTCTGCCTGTGTTTTCCTCTAAGAGTTTGATAGTTTCTGGCCTTACATTTAGGTCTTCAATCCATTTTGAGCTTATTTTTGCGTATGGTGTTAGGGAGTGTTCTAATCTCATTCTTTTTTTTTTTTTTTTCTGTGGTACACAGACCTCTCACTGTTGTGGCCTCTCCCGTTGCGGAGCACAGGCTCCGGACGCGCAGGCTCTGCAGCCATGGCTCACGGGCCAAGCTGCTCCATGGCATGTGGGATCCTCCTGGACCAGGGCACGAACCCGTGTCCCCTGCATCGGCAGGGGGACTCTCAACCACTGCACCACCAGGGAAGCCCTCTAATCTCATTCTTTCACATGTACCTGTCCAGTTTTCCCAGCACCAATTATTGAAGAGGCTGTCCTTTCTCCACTGTACACTCCTGCCTCCTTTATCAAAGATAAGGTGACCATATGTGTGTGGGGTTATCTCTGGGCTTTCTATCCTGTTCCATTGATCTATATTTCTGTTTTTGTGATGGTACCATACTGTCTTGATTACTGTAGCTTGGTAGTATAGTCTTAAGTCAGGGACCCTGATTCTTCAAGCTCCATTTTTCATTCTCAAGATTGCTTTGGCTATTCGGGGTCTTTTGTGTTTCCATACAAATTGTGAAATTTTTTGTTCTAGTTCTGTGAAAAATGCCAGTGGTAGGTGGATAGGGATTGCATTGAATCTGTAGATTGCTTTGCGTATTAGAGTCATTTTCACAATGTTGATTCTTCCAATCCAAGAACATGGTATATCTCTCCATCTATTTGTACCATCTTTAATTTCTTTTATCAGTGTCTTATAATTTTCTACATACAGGTCTTTTGTCTCCTTAGGTAGGTTTATTCCTAGATGTTTTATTCTTTTTGTTGCAGTGGTAAATGGGAGTGTTTTCCTGATTTCACTTTCAGATTTTTCATCATTAGTGTATAGAAAGGTCAGAGATTTCTGTGCATTAAATTTGTATCCTGCTACATTACCAAATTCATTGATTAGTTCTAGTAGTTTTCTGGTAGCATGTTTAGGATTCTCTATGTATAGTATCATGTCATCTGCAAACAGTGACAGCTTTACTTCTTCTTTTCCGATTTGGATTCCATTTATTTCCTTTTCTTCTCTAATGGCTGTGGCTAAAACTTCCAAAACTATGTTGAATAAGAGTGGTGAGAGTGGGCAACCTTGTCTTGTTCCTGATCTTAGTGGAAGTTTTTAACAATTGAGGACGATGTTGGCTGTGGGTTTGTCATATATAGCCTTTATTATGTTGAGGAAATTTCCCTCTATGCCTATTTTCTGCAGGGTTTTTATTATAAATGGGTGTTGAATTTTGTCAAAAGTGTCAAAAGCTTTCTCTGCATCTATTGAGATGATCATATGGTTTTTCTCCTTCAATTTGTTAATATGGTTAATCACATTGATAGATTTGCGTATATTGAAGAATCCTTGCATTCCTGGAATAAACCCCACTTGATCATGGTGTATGATCCTTTTAATGTGCTGTTGGATCCTAGTATTTTGTTGGAGATTTCTGAATCTATGTTCATCAGTGATATTGGCCTGTGGTTTTCTTTCCTTGTGACATCCTTGTCTGGTTTTGGTATCAGGGTGATGTTGGCCTCACAGAATGAGTTTGCGAGTGTTCCTCCCTCTGCTATATTTTCGAAGATTTTGAGGATAAGTGTTAACTCTTCCCTAAATATTTGATAGATTTTGCCTGTGGAGCAATCTTGTCCTGGGCTTTTTTTTGTTGGAAGATTTTTTATCAGTTTCAATTTCAGTGCTTGTGATTTGTCGCTTCATATTTTCTATTTCTTCCTGATTCAGTCTTGGCACATTGTTCATTTCTAAGAATTTGTCCATTTCTTCCAGGTTGTCCGTTTTATTAGCATAGAGTTGCTTGTAGTAATCTCTCATGATCTTTTGTATTTCTACAGTGTGAGTTGTTACTTCTCCTTTTTCAGGTCTAATTCTATTGATTTGAATCTTCTCCCCTTTTTTTTTTTTCCTTGCGTTATGCGGGCCTCTCACTGTTGTGGCCTCTCCCATCTGCGGAGCACAGGCTCCAGACGCGCAGGCTCAGTGGCCATGGCTCACGGGCCCAGCCGCTCCGCGGCATGTGGGATCTTCCCGAAACGGGGCACGAACCCGAGTCTCCTGCATCGGCAGGCGGACTCTCAAGCACTGCGCCACCAGGGAAGCCCGAATCTTCTCCCTTTTTTACTTGATGAGTCTGGCTAACGTTTTATCAATTTTGTTTATCTTCGCAAAGAACAAGCTTTTAGTTTTATTGATTTTTGCCATCATTTCATTCATTTCTTTTTCATTTATTTCTGATCTGATCTTTATGATTTCATTCCGTCTGCTAACTTTGGGGGTTTTTTGTTCTTCATTCTCTAATTGCTTGAGGTGCAAGGTTAGGTTGTTTATTCGAGATGTTTCCTGTTTCTTAAGGTAGGATTGTATTGCTATAAACTTCTCCCTTAGAACTGCTTTTGCTTCATCCCACAGGTTTTGGGTCATCTTGTCTCCATTGTCATTTGTTTCTAGGTATTTTTTAATTTCCTCTTTGTTCTGTTCAGTGATCACTTTGTTATTAAGTAGTGTATTGTTTAGCCTCCATGTGTTTGTATTTTTTACAGATCTTTTCCTGTAATTGATATCTAGTCTCATGGCGTTGTGGTAGGAAAAGATACTTGATACAATTTCAATTTTCCTAAATTTACCAAGCCTTGATTTGTGACCCAAAAGATGATATATCCTGGAGAATGTTCCATGAGCACTTGAGAAAAATGTGTATTCTGTTGTTTTTGGATGGAATGTCATATAAATAGCAATTAAGTCCATCTTCTTTAATGTATCATTTAAAGTTTGTGTTTCCTTATTTATTTCATTTTGGATGATCTGTCTGTTGGTGAAAGTGGGGAGTTAAAATCCCCTACTATGAATGTGTTACTGTCGATTTTCCCTTTTATGGCTGTTAGTATTTGCCTTATGTATTGTGGTGCTCCTATGTTGGGTGCAGAAATATTTACAATTGTTATATCTTCTTCTTAGGTCGATCCCTTGATCATTATGTAGTTTCCTTCTTTGTCTCTTGCAATAGTCTTTATTTTCAAGACTGTTTTGTCTGATATGAGAATTGTTACTCCAGCTTTCATTTGGTTTCCATTTGCATGGAATATCTTTTTCCATCCCCTTCTTTCAGTCTGCATGTGTCTCTAGGTCTGAAGTGGGTCTCTTGTAGACAGCATATATATGGGTCTTGCTTTTGTATCCATTCAGCCAATCTGTGTCTTTTGGTGGGAGCATTTAGTCCATTTACATTTAAAGTAATTATCGATACATATGTTCCTATTCCCATTTTCTTATTATGTTTTGGGTTTGTTATAGTAGATCTTTTCCTTCTCTTGTGTTTCTTGCCTAGAGAAGTTCCTTTAGCATTTGTTGTAAAGCTGGTTTGGTGGTGCTGAACTCTCAGCTTTTGCTTGTCTGTAAAGGTTTTAATTTCTCCATCAGACCTGAATGAGATCCTTGCTGGGTAGAGTAATCTTGGTTGCAGGTTTTTCTCCTTCATCACTTTCAGTATGTCCTGCCACTCCCTTCTGGCTTGTAGAGTTTCTGCTGAGAGATCAGCTGTTAACCATATGGGGATACCCTTGTGTGTTATTTGTTGTTTTTCCCTTGCTGCTTTTAATATGTTTTCTTTGTATTTAATTTTTGACAGTTTGATTAATAGGTGTTTTGGTGTGTTTCTCCTCGGATTTATCCTGTATGGGACTCTCTGTGCTTCCTGGACTTTATTAAATATTTTCTTTCCCATATTAGGGAAATTTTCAACTATAATCTCTTCAAATATGTTCTCAGTCCTTTCTTTTTCTCTTCTTATTCTGGAAACCCTATACTTCAAATGTTGGTGCATTTAATGTTGTCCCAGAGGTCTCTGAGACTGTCCTCAGTTCTTTTCATTCTTTTTTCTTTATTCTGCTCTGCAGTAGTTATTTCCACTATTTTATCTTCCAGGTCACTTATCCGTTCTTCTGCCTCAGTTATCCTGCTATTGATCCCATCTAGAGTATTTTTAATTTCATTTGTTGTGTTTTTCATCATTGTTTGTTTGATCTTTAGTTGTTTTTTATTTCAATTTTATTTTTTTATTATTATCATTTTTTAACATCTTTATTGGGGTATAATTGCTTTACAATGGTTTGTTAGTTTCTGCTTTACAACAGAATGAATCAGTTATACATATACATATGTTCCCATATCTCTTCCCTCTTTGTCTCCCTCCCTCCAACCTTCCCTATCCCACCCCTCCAGAGAGCCACAAAGAACCGAGCCGGTATCCCTGTGCCATGCGGCAGCTTCCCACTGGCTATCTACCTTACGTTTGTTAGTATATATATTTCCTTGTCTCTCTCTCGCCCTATCACAGCTCACCCTTCCCCCTCCCCATATCCTCAAATCTGTTCTCCAGTAGGTCTGTGTATTTATTCCTGATTTACCCCTAGGTTCTTCATAACATTTTTTTTCTTAAATTCCATATATATGTGTTAGCATACGGTATTTGTCCTTCTCCTTCTGACTTACTTCACTCTGTATGACAGACTCTAGATCTATCCACCTCATTACAAATAGCTCAATTTCGTTTCTTTTTATGGCTGAGTAATATTCCATTGTATATATGTGCCACATCTTCTTTATCCATTCATCCGATGATGGGCACGTAGGTGGTTTCCATCTCCGGGCTATTGTAAATAGAGCTGCAATGAATATTTGGGTACATGGCTTTTTTTGAATTTTGGTTTCCTCAGTGTATATGCCCAGTAGTGGGATTGCTGGGCCATATGGTAGTTCTATTAGTAGTTTTCTAACAAACCTCCATACTGTTCTCCATAGTGGCTGAACCTATTCACATTCCCACCAGCAGTGCAAGAGTGTTCCCTTTTCTCCACACCCTGTCCAGCATTTATTGTTTCTAGATATTTTGCTGATGGCCATTCTGACTGGTGTGAGAAGATATCTCATAGTAGTTTTGATTTGCATTTCTCTAATGATTAATGACGTTGAGCATTCTTTCATGTGTTTGTTGGCAGTCTGTATATCTTCTTTGGAGAAATGTCTATTTAGGTCTTCTGCCCGTTTTTGGATTGGGTTGTTTATTTTTCTGTTATTGAGCTGCATGAGCTGCCTGTAAATTTTGGAGATTAATCCTTTGTCAGTTGATTCTTTTTCAAATATTTTCTCCCATTCTGAGGGTTGTCTTTTGGTTTTGTTTTTGGTTTCTTTGCTGTGCCAAAGCTTTGAAGTTTCATTAGGTCCCATTTGTTTATTTTTGTTTTTATCTCCATTACTCTAGGAGATGGGTCAAGAAGGATTTTGCTGTGATTTATGTCATAGAGTGTTCTGCCTATGTTTTCCTCTAAGAATTTGATAGTTTCTGGCCTTTCGTTTAGGTCTTTAATCCATTTTGAGCTTATTTTGGTGTATGGTGTTAGGGAGTGTTCTAATTTCATACTTTTACATGTACCTGTCCAGTTTTCCCAGCACCAATTATTGAAGAGGCTGTCCTTTCTCCACTGTACGTTCCTGCCACCTTTATCAAAGATAAGGTGTCCATATGTGTTATCTCTGAGCTTTCTATCCTATTGCATTGATCTATCTTTCTGTTTTTGTGCCAGTACCATACTGTCTTGATTACTGTAGCTTTGTAGTGCAATCTGAAGTCAGGGAGCCTGATTCCTCCAGCTCCATTTTTTGTTCTCAAGATTGCTTTGGCTACTCGGGGTCTTTTGTGTTTCCATACAAATTGTGAAATTTTTTGTTCCAGTTCTGTGAAAAATGCCACTGGAAGTTTGATAGGGATTGCACTGAATCTATAGATTTTTTTGGGTAGTAGAGTCATTTTCACAATGTTGATTCTTCCAATCCAAGAACATGGTATATTTCTCCATCTATTTGTATCATCTTTAATTTCTTTCATCAGTGTCTTATAATTTTCTGCATACAGCTCTTTTGTCTCTTTAGGTAGGTTTATTCCTAGATATATTATTCTTTTTGTTGCAATGGTAAATGGGAGTGTTTCCTTGATTTCACTTTCAGATTTTTTATCACTAGTATATAGGAATGCCAGAGATTTAGTGCATTAATTTTGTCTCTTGCTACTTTACCAAATTCATTGATTAGTTCTAGTAGTTTTCTGGTAGCATGTTTAGGATTCTCTATGTATAGTATCATGTCATCTGCAAACAGTGACAGCTTTACTTCTTCTTTTCCGATTTGGATTCCTTTTATTTCCTTTTCTTCTCTGATTGCTGTGGCTAAAACTTCCAAAACTATGTTGAATAAGAGTGGTGAGAGTGGGCAACCTTGTCTTGTTCCTGATCTTAGTGGAAATGCTTTCAGTTTTTCGCCATTGAGGATGATGTTGGCTGTGGGCTTGTCATATACGGCCTTTATTATATTGAGGAAAGTTCCCTCTACATCTACGTTCTGCAGGGTTTTTATCATAAATGGGTGTTGAATTTTGTCAAAAGCTTTCTCTGCATCTATTGAGATGATCATATTTTATTCTCCTTCAATTTGTTAATATGGTTTATCACATTGTTAGATTTGCGTATATTGAAGAATCCTTGCATTCCTGGAATAAACCTCACTTGATCATGGTGTATGATCCTTTTAATGTGCTGTTGGATCCTGTTTGCTAGTAGTTTGTTGAGGATTTTTGCATCCATGTTTATCAGTGATACTGGCCTGTAGTTTTCTTTCTTTGTGACATCCTTGTCTAGTTTTGTTATCAAGGTGATGGTGGTCTCGTACAATGAGTTGGGGAGTGTTCCTCCCTCTGCTATATTTTGGAAGAGATTGAGAAGGATAGGTGTTATCTCTTCTCTAAATGTTTGATAGAATTCGCCTGTGAAGCCATCTGGTCCTGGGCTTTTGTTTGTTGGAAGATTTTAAATCACAGTTTCAATTTCAGTGTTTGTGATTGGTCAGTTCATTTTTTCTATTTCTTCCTGATTCAGTCTTGGTAGTTTGTGCATTTCTAAGAATTTGTCCATTTCTTCCAGATTGTCCATTTTTTTGGCATAGAGTTGCTTGTAGTAATCCCTCATGATCTTTTTTATTTCTGCAGGGTCAGTTGTTACTTCTCCTTTTTCATTTCGCACTCTACTGATTTGAGTCTTCTCCCTTTTTTTCTTGATGAGTCTGGCTAATGGTTTATCAATTTTTTTTATTTTCTCAAAGAACTAGCTTTTAGATTTATTGATCTTTGCTATTGTTTCCTTCATTTCTTTTTCATTTATTTCTGATCTGATTTTTATGATTTCTTTCCTTCTGCTAACTTTGGGCTTTTTTTGTTCTTCTTTCTCTAATTCCTTGAGGTGCAAGGTTAGGTTGTTTATTCGAGATGTTTCCTGCTTCTTAAGGTGGGCTTGTATTGCTATAAACTTCCCTCTTAGAACTGCTTTTGCTGCATGCCATAGGTTTTGGGTCGTTGTATCTCCATTGTCATTTGTTTCTAGGTATTTTTTTATTTCCTCTTTGATTTCTCCAGTGATCACTTCGTTATTGAGAAGTGTATTGTTTAGCCTCCATGTGTTTGTATTTTTTACAGGTCTTTCCCTGTAATTGATATCTGGTCTCATGGTGTTGTGGTCAGAAAAGATACTTGATACAATTTCAATTTTCCTAAATTTACCAAGGCTTGATTTGTGACCCACGATATGATCTATCCTGGAGAATGTTCCATGAGCACTTGAGAAAAATGTGTATTCTGTTGTTTTTGGATGGAGTGTCTTATAAATATCAATTAAGTCCATCATGTTTAATGTATCATTTAAAGCTTGTGTTTCCTTATCTATTTTCATTTTGGATGATCTGTCCATTGGTGAAAGTGGGGTGTTGAAGTCCCATACTATGAATGTGTTACTGTCGATTTCCCCTTTTATGGCTGCTAGTTTTTGCCTTATGTACTGAGGTGCTCCTATGTTGGGTGCATAAATATTTACAATTGTTATATCTTCTTCTTGGAAGGATCCCTTAATCATTATGTAGTGTCCTTCATTGTTTCTTCTGATAGTCCTTATTTTAAAGTCTATTTTGTCTGATATGAGAATTGCTACTCCAGCTTTCTTTTGGTTTCCATTTGCATGGGATATCTTTTTCCATCCCCTTACTTTCAGTCTGTATGTGTCTCTAGGTCTGAAGTGGGTCTCTTGTAGATAGCATATATGTGGGTCTTGTTTTTGTATCCATTCCGCCAATCTGTGTCTTTTGGTGGGAGCATTTAGTCCATTTACAGTTAAGGTAATTATCGATATGTATGTTCCTATTCCCATTTTGTAAATTGTTTTGTGTTCATTATTATAGGACTTTTCCTTCTCTTGTGTTTTTGTCTAGAGCAGTTCCTTTAGCATTTGTTGTAAAGCTGGTTTGGTGGTGCTGAACTCTCTCAGCTTTTGCTTGTCTGTAAAGGTTTTAATTTCTCCATCAAATCTGAATGAGATCCTTGCTGGGTAGAGTAATCTTGGTTGCAGGTTTTTCTCCTTCATCACTTTCAGTATGTCCTGCCACTCCCTTCTGGCTTGTAGAGTTTCTGCTGAGAGATCAGCTGTTAACCTTATGGGGATTTCCTTGTGTGTTATTTGATGTTTTTCCCTTGCTGCTTTTAATATGCTTTCTTTGTATTTAGTTTTTGACAGTTTGATTATGTGTCTTGGCATATTTTTCCTTGAATTTATCCTGTATGGGACTCCCTGTGCTTCCTGGACTTGATTAACTATTTCCTTTCCCATATTAGGGAAGTTTTCAACTGTAATCTCTTCAAATATTTTCTCAGTCCCTTTCTTTTTCTCTTCTTTTTCTGGGACCCCTATAATTCGAATGTTGGTGCATTTAATGTTTTCCCAGAGGTCTCTGAGACTGTCCTCAGTTCTTTTCATTCTTTTTTCTTTATTCTGCTCTGCAGTAGTTATTTCCACTATTTTATCTTCCAGGTCATTTATCCGTTCTTCTGCCTCATTTATTCTGCTATTGATCCCATCTAGAGTATTTTTCATTTCATTTATTGTGTTGTTTATCATTGTTTGTTTCACCTTTAGTTCCTCTAGGTCCTTGTTAAATGTTTCTTGCATTTTCTCTATTCTATTTCCAAGATTTTGGATCATCTTTACTATCATTATTCTGAACTCTTTTTCAGGTAGACTGCCTATTTCCTCTTCATTTGTTAGGTCTGGTGCGTTTTTATCTTGCTCCTTCATCTGCTGTGTGTTTTTCTGTCTTCTCATTTTGCTTATCTTATTGTCTTTGGGGTCTCCTTTTTGCAGGCTGCAAGTTCGTAATTCCCGTTGTCCTTGATGTATGTCTCCAGTGGCTAAGGTTGGTTCAGTGTGTTGTGTAGGCTTCCTGGTTGAGGGGACTAGTGCCTCTCTTGTGGTGTATGAGGCTAGATGTTGTCTCTCTACTGGGCAGGTCCACGTCTGGTGGTGTATATTGAGGTGTCTGTGAACCTATTATGGTTTTAGGCAGCCTCTCTGCTAGTGGGTGGGGTTGTGTTCCTGTCTTGCTATTTGGTTGGCATAGGTTGTCCAGTAGTGTAGCTTGCTGGTCATTGAGCCAAGCTGGGTGCTTGTGTTGAGATGGAGATCTCTGGGAGATTTTCACCGTTTGATATTATGTGGGGCTTGGAGGTCTCTTGTTGACCAGTGTCCTGAAGTTGGCTCTCCCACATCAGAGGCAGAGTCCTGATTCCTGGCTGGAGCAGCAAGAGCCTTTCATGCACTCGGCTCAGAACAAAAGGGAGAGAAAGTAGAGAGAATTAGTAGAAGTAGGAAGAATGAAGGAAGGAAAGAAAGAAAGAAAAAGAAAGAAAGAAAGAAAGGAAGGAAGGAAGGAAGGAAAGAAGGAAGGAAGGAAGGAAGGAAGAAAGAAAGAAAGAAAGAAAGAAAGAAAGAAAGAAAGAAGGAAAGAAAGAAGAAAAGCAGGAAAGAAGGCAAGAAGGAAAGAAAGGAGGGAGGGAGGGAGGAAGGAAGGAAGGAAGGAAGGAGGGAAGGAAGGTAAAAATACAGAAAGAAAGAAGGTATGGTAAAATAAAATAAAGTTATTGAATTAAAAAAATTATTTAGAGGGAAAAAAAAAAGGGACAGGTAGAACCTTAGGACAAATGGTGGAAGCAAAGCTATACAGCCAAAGTCTTCCATAGAAGCATATACATATACCCTCACAAAAAGAGGTAAAGGGGAAAAATCATAAAACTTGCTCTCAAAGTCCACCTCCTCAATTTGGGATGATTTGTTTTCTAAAGGAGGGAAGGAAGGAATGAAAGTTAGAAAGAAGGTAAAGTATAATAGAGTTATTTAAATTAAAATTAATTATTAAGAAAAAAATTTAAAAAATAAACAATGGATGGATAGAACGCTAGGACAAATGGTGGAAGCAAACCTATACAGACAAGATCTCACACAGAAGCATACACATACACATTCACAAAAAGAGGAAAAGGGGAAAAAAATCATAGATCTTGCTCTATAAGTCCACCTCCTCAATTTGGGATGATTCGCTGTCTATTCATATATTCCACAGATGCAGGGTACATCAAGTTGATTGTGTAGTTTAATCCACTGTTTCTGAGGCTGCTGGGAGAGATTTCCCTTTCTCTTCTTTGTTCTCACAGCTCACAGGGCCTCTGCTTTCGATTTGGCCCTGCCTCTGCGTGTAGGTCGCTGGAGGGCGTCTGTTTTTTGCTCAGGCTGGTCGGAGTTAAAGGAGCCGCTGACTCGGGGGCTCTTGCGCACTCAGGCCGGGGGGAGGGAGGGGCACGGAGTGCGGGGTGGGCCTGCGGCAGCAGAGGTCAGCGTGACGTTGCACCAGCCTGAGGCCCGCCGTGTGTTCTCCCTGGGAAGTTGTCCCTGGATACCGGCAACCTGACACTGGCGGGCTGCACAGGCTCCCCGAAAGAGGGGTGTGGATAGTGACCTGTGCTCGCACACAGGCCCCTTGGTGGCGTCAGCAGCAGCCTTAGTGTCTCTCGCCCGTCTCTGGTGTCCGCGCTTTTAGCTGCGGCTCGCGCCCGTTTCTGGAGTTCCTTTAAGCAGCGGTCTTAAAACCCCTCTCCTCGCGCACCAGGAAACAAAGAGGGAAGAAAAAGTCTCTTGCCTCCTCAGCAGGTGCAGACTTTTCCCCGGACTCCCTCCCAGCTAGCCTTGGTGCACTAACCCCCTTCAGGCTTTGTTCAAGCGGCCAACACCAGTCCTCTCCCTGAGCTCCGACCGAAACCCGAGCCTCGGCTCGCAGCCCTGCCAGCCCCGGCGGGTGAGCACACAAGCCTCTCGGGCGGGTGAGTGCTGGTCGGCACCGATCCTCTGTGCGGGAATCTCCCCGCTTTGCCCTCCGCAGCCCTGTTGCTGTGCTCTCCTCCGCGGCTCCGAAGCTCCCCGCTCCGCCTCCCGCAATCTCTGCCCGCGAAGGGGCTTCCTAGTGTGTGGAGACCTTTCCTCCTTCGCAGCTCCCTCCCACTGGTGCAGGTGCCGTCCCTATTCTTTTGTCTCTGTTTTTAATTAATTTTTTTTTCTTTTGCCCTACCCAGGTACGTGGGGAGTTTCTTGCCTTTTGGGAGGCCTGAGGTCTTCTGCCAGCATTCAGTAGGTGTTCTGTAGGAGTTGTTCCACATGTAGATGTATTTCTGGTGTATCTGTGGGGAGGAAGGTGATTTCCACGTCTTACTCCTCCACCATCTTTCCACAAGTCTCATCTTTATTTCTTCAAGGTCCTTGTTAAATGTTTCTTGCATTTTGTCTATTCTATTTCCAAGATTTTGGATCATCTTTACTATCATTATTCTGAATTCTTTTTCAGGTAGACTGCCTATTTCCTCTTCATTTGTTAGGTCTGGTGCGTTTTTATCTTGCTCCTTCATCTGCTGTGTGTTTTTCTGTCTTCTCATTTTGCTTATCTTACTGTGTTTGGGGTCACCTTTTTGCAGGCTGCAGGTTCATAGTTCCCATTGTTTTTGGTGTCTGTCCCCAGTGGCTAATGTTGGTTCAGTGGGTTGTGGAGGCTTCCTGGTGGAGAGGACTAGCACCTGTGTTGTGGTGGATGAGACTGGATGTTGTCTTTCTGGTGGGCAAGTCCACGTCTGGTGGTGTGTTTTGGGGTGTCTGTGGATTTATTATGATTTTAGGCAGCCTGTCTGCTAATGGGTGGTGTTGTGTTCCTGTCTTGCTAGTTGTTTGGCATAGGGTGTCCAGCACTGTAGCTTGCTATTTGTTGAGTGAAGCTGGGTGCTGGTTTTGAGATGGAGATCTCTGGGAGATATTCACCGCTTGATATTACGTGGAGCTGGGAGGTCTCTTGTGGACCAGTGTCCTGAAGTTGGCTCTCCCACCTCAGAGGCACAGCACTGACTCCTGGCTGGAGCACCAAGAGCCTTTCATGCACACAGCTCAGAATTAAAGGGAGAAAAAGTAGAAAGAAAGGAGGAATGAAAGAAAGAGGATAAAATAAAGTAAAATAAAGATAAAATAGTTATTAAAATAAAAAAATTATCAATAAAGAAAAATATTTTAAAGAAAAACACAAGCAAACAACAACAACAAAAAAAAAAAAAAAACAGGGGTGCTGAGAAGATGGTGGAGTAGTAAGATGCGGAGATTACCTTTTGCCCCACAGATACACCAGAAATACATCTACATGTGGAACAATTCCTATAGAACACCTACTGAATGCTGGCAGAAGACCTCAGGCCTCCCAAAAGGCAAGAAACTCCCCACGTACCTGGGTAGGGCAAAAGAAAAAAAATTAAAAACAGAGACAAAAGAATAGGGACGGCACCTACACCAGTGGGAGGGAGCTGTGAAGGAGGAAAGGTCTCCACACACTAGGAAGCCCCTTCGCGGGCAGAGACTGCGGGAGGTGGAGGGGGGAGCTTCGGAGTCGCAGAGGAGAGCACAGCAACAGGGGTGTGGAGGGCAAAGCGGAGAGATTCCCGCATAGAGGATTGGTGCCGACCGGCATTCACCAGCCCGAGAGGCTTGTGTGCTCACCCGCCCCCGCGGCGGGCGGGGCTGCGAGTTGAGGTTCAGGTTTCAGTCAGAGCGCCGGGAGAGGACTGGGGTTGGCCGCTTCAACATAGCCTGAAGGGGTTAGTGCACCACGGCTAGCCGGAGGGGAGTCCAGGGAAAAGTCTGCACCTGCTGAAGAGGCAAGAGACTTTTTCTTCCCTCTTTGTTTCCTGGTGCACGAGGAGGGGTTTAAGAGCCCTGCTTCAAGGAACTCCAGAGACGGGTGCGAGCCGTGGCTAAAAGCACAGACCCCAGATGGGCGGGAGATGCTGGGGCTGCTGCTGGCGCCACCAGGTGGCCTGTGTGCGAGCACAGGTCACTGTTCATGCCCAGGTTCCGGGTAGCCTGTGCAGCCCACCACTGCCAGGTTCCTGGGATCCAGGGACAACTTCCCAGGGAGAACACACGGCGGGCCTCAGGCTGGTGCAACGTCACGCTGACCTCTGCTGCCGCAGGCCCACCCCGCACTCCGTACCCCTCCCTGCCCCCGGCCTGAGTGCGCCAGAGTCCCCGAGTCAGCGGCTCCTTTAACCCCGTCCTGTCTGAGCAAAAAACAGACGCCCTCCAGCGACCTAACACGCAGAGGCAGGGCCAAATCCGAAGCTGAGCCCCTGGGAGCTGTGCGAACAAAGAAGAGAAAGGGAAATCTCTCCCAGCAGCCTCAGAAACAGCGGATTAAAGCTCCACAATCAACTTGATGTAACCTGCTCTGTGGAATACATGAATAGATAGTGAATCATCCCAAATTGAGGAAGTGGACTTCAAGAACAAGATCTATGATTTTTTCCCCTTTTCCTCTTTTTGTGAATGTGTATGTGTATGCTTCTGTGTGAGATCTTGTCTGTATAGCTTTGCTTCCACCATTTGTCCTAGCGTTCTATTGGTCCATTGTTTTTGTTTTTTTTTCTTAATAATTAATTTTAATTTAAATAACTCTATTATACTTCACCTTCTTTCTTTCTTTCTTTCTTTCCTTCCTTCCCTCCTTTAGACAACGAATCATCCCAAATGAGGTGGACTTGGAGAGCAAGTTTTATGATTTTTTCCCCTTTACCTCTTTTTGTGAGGGTATATGTGTATGCTTCTATGTAAGATTTTGTCTCTATAACTTTGCTTCCACCATTTGTCCCAGTTTTCTATCCGTCCATTGTTTTTTTTTTTTAATTTTTTTCTTAATAATTAATTTTAATTTAAAGAACTCTATTATACTTTACCTTCTTTCTATCTTTCCTTCCTTCCTTCCCTTTTTGAGACAACGAATCGTCCCAAATTGAGGAGGTGGACTTGGAGAGCAAGTTTTATGATTTTTTCCACTTTACCTCTTTTTGTGAGGGTATATGTGTATGCTTCTATGTAAGATTTTGTCTCTATAACTTTGCTTCCACCATTTGTCCTAAGGTTCTATCCTTCCCTTTTTTTTTTCCTCTAAATAATTATTTTTTTAATTCAATAACTTTATTATACTTTATTTTATTTTACTGTATCTTCTTTCTTTTTTTTTTCCTTCCTTTCCATCTTCCTTCCTTCCTTTCTTCCTCCCTCCCCCCTCGTTTCTTTCCTTCTTCCATTCTTTCCTTCTTTCCTTCTTTCTTTCTTCATTCCTTCCCTTCCTTCCTTCCTTCCTTCATTCCTTCCCTCCTTTCTTTCTTTTTATTTTCTTTCTTTCTACCTGCTTCTACTAATTCTCTCTACTTTCTCTCCCTTTTATTCTGAGCCGAGTGGATGAAAGGCTCTTGCTGCTCCAGCCAGGAGTCAGGACTCTGCCTCTGAGGTGGGAGAGCCAACTTAAGGGTACTGGTCAACAAGAGACCTCCCAGCTCCACATCATATCAAACGGTGAAAATCTCCCGAAGACCTCCTTCTTAACACCAGCACCCAGTTTCACTCAACGACCAGCAAGCTACACTGCTGGACAACCTATGCCAACCAAATAGCAAGACAGGAACACAACCCCACCCACTAGCCGAGAAGCTGCCTAAAATCATAATAAGTCCACAGACACCTCAAAATACACCACCAGACGTGGACCTGCCACCAGAAAGACAAGATCCAGCCTCATCCACCAGAACAGAGGCACTTGTCCCCTCCACCAGGAAGCCTACACAACCCACTGAACCAACCTTAGCCACTGGAGACAGACATCAAAAACAACGGGAACTACGAACCTGCAGCCTGCAAAAAGGTGACCCCAAACACAGTAAGATAAGCAAAATGAGAAGACAGAAAAACACACAGCAGATGAAGGAGCAAGATAAAAACGCACCTGACCTAACAAATGAAGAGGAAATAGGCAGTCTACCTGAAAATGAATTCAGAGCAATGATAATAAAGATGATCAAAAATATTGGAAATAGAATGGACAAAATGCAAGAAAGAGTTAACAAGGACCTAGAAGAAATAAAGATGAAAGAGACAATGATGAACAACACAATAAATGAAATGAAAAATACTCTAGATGGGATCAATAGCAGAATAAATGAGGCAGAAGAACGGATAAGTGACCTGGAAGATAAAATAGTGGAAATAACTACTGCAGAGCAGAATAAAGAAAAAAGAATGAAAAGAACTGAGGACAGTCTCAGAGACCTCTGGGACAACATTAAACACACCAACATTCGAAGTATAGGTGTTCCAGAAGAAGAAGAGAAAAAGAAAGGGACTGAGAAAATATTTGAAGAGATTATAATTGACAACTTCCCTAATATGGGAAAGAAAATAGTTAATCAAGTCCAGGAAGCACAGAGAGTCCCATACAGGATAAATTCAAGGAAAAATATGCCAAGACACATAATAATCAAACTGTCAAAAACTAAATTCAAAGAAAGCATTTTAAAAGGAGCAAGGGAAAAACAACAAATAACACACAAGGGAATCCCCATAAGGTTAACAGCTGATCTCTTAGCAGAAACTCTACAAGCCAGAAGGGAGTGGCAGGACATACTGAAAGTGATGAAGGAGAAAAACCTGCAACCAAGATTACTCTGCCCAGCAAGGATCTCATTCAGATTTGATGGAGAAATTAAAACCTTCACAGACAAGCAAAAGCTAAGAGAGTTCAGCACCACCAAACCAGCTTTACAACAAATGCTAAAGGAACTTCTCTAGACAAAAACACAAGAGAAGGAAAAGTCCTATAATAACGAACCCAAAGCAATTTACAAAATGGGAATAGGAACATACATATCGATAATTACCTTAAATGTAAATGGACTAAATGCTCCCACCAAAAGGCACAGATTGGCTGAATAGATACAAAAACAAGACCCATATATATGCTGTCTACAAGAGACCCACTTCAGACCTAGAGACACACACAGACTGAAAGAAGGGGATGGAAAAAGGTATTCCATGCAAATGGAAACCAAAAGAAAGCTGGAGTAGCAATTCTCATATCAGACCAAATAGACTTGAAAATAAAGACTACTGCAAGAGACAAAGAAGGAAACTACATAATGATGACAGGATCGACCCAAGAAGAAGATATAACAATTGTAAATATTTCTGCACCCAACATAGGAGCACCTCATTACATAAGGCAAATACTAACAGCCATAAAACGGTAAATCGACAGTAACACATTCATAGTATGGGATTTTAACACCCCACCTTCGCCAATGGACAGATCATCCAAAATGAAAATAGATAAGGAAACACAAGATTTAAATGATACATTAAACAAGATGGACTTAATTGATATTTATAGGACACTCCACCCCAAAACAACAGAATACACATTTTTCTCAAGTGCTCATGGAACATTCTCCAGGATAGATCATATCTTGGGTCACAAATCAAGCCTTGGAAAATTTAAGAAAATTGAAATTGTATCAAGTATCGTTTCCGACCACAACGCCATGAGACTAGATATCAATTACAGGGAAAGACCTGTAAAAAATACAAACACATGGAGGCTAAACAATATACTTCTCAATAATGAAGTGATCACGGGAGAAATCAAAGGGTAAATTAAAAAAATACCTAAAACAAATAACAATGGAGGCTCAATGACACAAAACCTATGGGATGCAGCAAAAGCAGTTCTAAGAGGCAAGTTTATAGCAATACAAGCTCACCCTAAGAAGCAGGAAATATCTTGAATAAAGAACCTAATCTTGCACCTCAAGCAATTAGAGAAAGACGAACAAAATACCCCAAAGTTAGCAGAAGGAAAGAAATCATAAAAATCAGATCAGAAATAAATGAAAAATAAATGAAGGAAACAATAGCAAAGATCAATAAAACTAAAAGCTGGTTCTTTGAGAAGATAAACAAAATAGATAAACCATTAGCCAGACTTATCAGGATAAAAAGGGAAAAGACTCAAATCAATAGAATTCGAAATGAAAAAGGAGAAGTAACAACTGACAATGCAGAAATACAAAAGATCATGAGAGATTACTAAAAGAACTCTGTGCCAATAAAATGGACAATCTGGAAAAAATGGACAAATTCTTAGAAATGCACAAACTACCAAGACTGAATCAGGAAGAAATAGAAAATATGAACAGACCAATCACAAACACTGAAGTTAAAACTGTGATTAAATATCTTCTTACAACCAAAAGCCCAGGACCAGATGGCCTCTCAGGCGAATTCTATCAAACATTTAGAGAAGAGCTAACAACTATCCTTCTCAAACTCTTCAAAAATATAGCAGAGTGAGGAACACTCCCAAATTCCTTCTATGAGGCCACCATCACCTTGACACCAAAACCAGACAAGGATGTCACAAAGAAAGAAAACTACAGGCTAATATCACTGATGAACATAGATGCAAAAATCCTCAATAAAATACTAGCAAACAGAATCCAACAGCACATTAAAAGGATCATAAACCATGATCAAGTGGGGTTTATTCCAGGAATGCAAGGATTCTTCAGTATAAGCAAATCTATCAATGTGATAAACCAGATTAACAAATTGAAGGAGAAAAACCATATGATCATCTCAGTAGATGCAGAGAAAGCTTTTGACAAAATTCAATACCCATTTATGATAAAAACCCTGCAGAAAGTAGGTGTAGAGGGAACTTTCCTCAATATAATAAAGGCCGTATATGACAAGCCCACAGCCAACATCATCCTCAATGGCGAAAAACTGAAAGCATTTCCACTAAGGTCAGGAACAAGACAAGGTTGCCCACTCTCACCACTCTTATTCAACATAGTTTTGGAAGTTTTAGCCACAGCAATCAGAGAAGAAAAGGAAATAAAAGGAATCCAAATCGGAAAAGAAGAAGTAAAGCTGTCACTGTTTGCAGATGACATGATACTATACATAGAGAATCCTAAAGATGCTACCAGAAAACTACTAGAGCTAATCAATGAATTTGGTAAAGTAGCAGGATACAAAATTAATGCACAGAAATCTCTGGCATTCCTATATACTAATGATGAAAAATCTGAAAGTGAAATCAAGAAAACACTCCCATTTACCATTGCAACAAAAAGAATAAAATATCTAGGAATAAACCTACCTAAGGAGACAAAAGACCTGTATGCAGAAAATTATAAGACACTGATGAAAGAAATTAAAGATGATATAAATAGATGGAGAGATATACCACGTTCTTGGATTGGAAGAATCAACATTGTGTAAATGACTCTACTACCCCAAGCTATCTACAGATTCAATGCAACCCCTATTAAACTACCACTGGCATTTTTCACAGAACTAGAACAAAAAATTTCACAATTTGTGTAGAAACACAAAAGACCCCGAATAGCCAAAGAAATCTTGAGAACGAAAAATGGAGCTGATGGAATCAGGCTCCCTGACTTCAGACTGTACTACAAAGCTACAGTAATCAAGACAGTATGGTACTGGCACAAAAACTGAAATATAGATCAATGGGACAGGATAGAAAGCCCAGAGATAAACCCACACACATATGAACAGCTTATCTTTGATAAAGGTGGCAGGAATATACAGTGGAGATAGGACAGCCTCTTCAATAAGTGGTGCTGGGAAAACTGGACAGGTACATGTAAAAGTATGAGATTAGATCACTCCCTAACACCATTCACAAAAATAAGCTCAAAATGGATTAAATGCCTAAATGTAAGGCCAGAAACTATCAAACTCTTAGAGGAAAACATAGGCAGAACACTCTATGACATACATCACAGCAAGATCCTTTTTGATCCACTTACTGGAAAAATGGAAATAAAAACAAAAATAAACAAATGGGACCTAATGAAACTTCAAAGCTTTTGCACAGCAAAGAAAACCATAAACAAGACCAAAAGACAACCCTCTGAATGGGAGAAAATATTTGCAAATGAATCAACTGACAAAGGATTAATCTCCAAAATTTACAGGCAGCTCATGCAGCTGAATAACAAAAAAATAAACAACCCAATCCAAAAATGGGCAGAAGACCTAAATAGACATTTCTCCAAAGAAGATATACAGACTGCCAACAAACACATGAAAGAATGCTCAACATCATTAATCATTAGAGAAATGCAAATCAAAACTACAATGAGATATCATGTCACACCAGTCAGAATGGCCATCAGCAAAATATCTAGAAACAATAAATGCTGGAGAGAGTGTGGAGAAAAGAGAACACTCTTGCACTGCTGGTGGGAATGTGAATTGGTTCAGCCACTATGGAGAACAGTATGGAGGTTCCTTAAAAATCTACAAATAGAACTACCATATGACCCAGCAATCCCACTACTGGGCATATACCCTGAGAAAACCAAACTTCAAAAAGACTCATGTCCCAAAATGTTCATTGCAGCTGTATTTACAATAGCCCAGAGATGGAAACAACCTATGTGCCCATCGTCGGATGAAGGGATATAGAAGATATGGCACATATATACAATGGAATATTACTCAGCCATAAAAAGAAACGAAATTGAGCTATTTGTAATGAGGTGGATAGACCTAGAGCTGTCATACAGAGTGAAGTAAGTCAGAAGGAGAAGGACAAATACCGTATGCTAACACATATATATGGAATTTAAGAAAAAAATGTTATGAAGAACCTATGGGTAAGACAGGAATAAAGACACAGACCTACTGGAGAAAGGACTTGAGGATATGGGGTAGGGGAAGGGTGAGCTCTGATAGGGTGAGAGAGAGACATGGACATATATATACTAACAAGCATAAGGTAGATAGCCAGTTGGAAGCAGCCATATGGCACAGGGATACTGGCTCGGTGCTTTGTGACCGCCTGGAGGGGTGGGATAGGGAGGCTGGGGAGGGAGGGAGATGCAAGAAGGAAGAGATATGGGAACATATGTATGTGTATAACTGATTCACTTTGTTATAAAGCAGAAACTAACACACCATTGTAAAGCAATTATACCCCAAGAAAGATGTTAAGAAAAAAGAACACACAGATGGATAGAACCCTAGAACAAATGGTGAAAGCAAAGTTATACAGACAAAATCTCACACAGAAGCATACCCAGACACTCACAAAAAGGGGAAAGGGGGAAAAATAATAAATCTTGCTCTCAAAGTCCACCTCCTCAATTTGCTTTGTTTTGTTGTCTATTCATGTATTCCACAGTTGCAGGGTACATCAAGTTGATATTTGAGCTTTAATCTGCTGCTTCTGAGGCTGCTGGGAGAGATTTTCCTTTCTCTTCTTTGTTCTCACAGCTCCCAAGGCTCAGCTTTGGCTTTGGCCCGGCCTCTGCGTGTAGGTCGGTGGAGGGCGTCTGTTCTTCGTTCAGACAGGACAGGGTTAAAGGAGCAGCTGACTCGGGGGCTCTGGCTCACTCAGGCCGGGGGGAAGGAGGGGTGTGGATGCGGGGCGAGCCTGCAGTGGCAGAGGTCAGCAGGACATTTTACCAGCCTGAGGCACGCCGTGCGTTCTCCCTTGGAAGTTTTCCCTGGATCACAGGACCCTGGCGGTGGCGGGCTGCACAGGCTCCCTGGAAGGGGTACACCGATCCTCTGTGTGTGAATCTCTCCACTTTGCCCTCCGCACCCCTCTTGCTGTGCTCTCCTCCGCAGCTCCGAAGCTTCCCCACTTTGCCCACTGTAGTCTCTGCTCGCAAAGGGGCTTCTACTGTGTGGAAACCTTTCTCCCTTCACAGCTCCCTCCCACTGGTGCAGATCCCGTCCCTATTCTTTTGTCTCTGTTTTTCCTTTTTTCTTTTGCCCTACCCAGGTACATGGGGAGTTTCTTTTCTTTTGGGAGGTCTGAGGTCTTCTGCCAGCATTCAGTAGGTGTTCTGTAGGAGTTCTTCTATGTGTAGATGTATTTCTGTTGTATCTGTGGGGACAAAGGTGACCTCTGCGTCTTACTCTTCCACCATCTTTCCCCTCCCTTGTATCAGTTTTTTAAACCTATACAACCATAGGCAGAACAGTTGTCCACTCGAGTGTATTGCAAATGTAAATTTTATTTTCTGTTTAGATTTTCAAACTTCTTTCATTTCCACAGGTACTTACATCAGCATTCTTTCCCTCCCCCCTTTAGTGTAATATTTCTATACATTTGAATTATGGTTAGGTTACTTTTTTACATTCTGCATTCCATCCTGATGATATCCCCTGTTATTGTTAATAATATGTTTAAATTTTACATACATTAAGTCTCAATTTTTGTGCTGTAAATTACTATGGAATTTGACAAAAGCATAGTCTCATGTAACCACCATTACATTATCACTTGTAATAGTATCATTGCCCTAAACTATAAAATTAGAAATACTGGAAATTAGAAAATACTGTGAGGGGGACATAATCAAGATGGTGGGATAGAAGGCTCCCATATTTCCCTCTTTCTATGGACAAACCGAATATACCTACATGTAGATCAATTCCCTCTGTGAGAAGTCCAGAAACTAGTTAAGTGACTCCTACACATTGGGTGACTAAAAATATGCCCGCATAGAAATAGGTAAGAAAGGCTGAGACACTTATTCACCATAAGGCATCCCCCCAGCACAGCACCTTACAGTTGGTAAGGAATCCCCAACTCCCAGTTTCTCCTTGAGGAGCAGAGGGGTTGGACAACACATACCACAAGAAAGGCCGGTATCTGAGAGATGGGCATGCAGATCACCTTGTCCGAGACATGACAGAGCTTGGCATTCATGAATCTCACAGGACCATGGTAATCAAAGAGACAGTTTTTAAATGGGTGCATGAACATTTCCCAGGGCCATCCCCACAGTCCCAACTATATTGGGTCTCATTGCAGAGGAAGCAGGCAAAAATGCCCATTTCCTACTTTCTCCCTGGCAGTGATTTGATTTCATCCTTTCCCAACTAGTGACTGAGAACCTGGCTTCTAATCAACCTGAAACTGAGAGCTGACTACGATCCTCCTAAAAGAGCTGGTGGGAACCTCCTTCCTCTGACTCACTCACAGTAAAACCAAGTCTCCAGTTTCTCCCAAGAAGGAACTTGTCCATATATCTAGCATCCCACCAGTTATGGATGTCACCTGAGTGACTGGCTCACAAATCACCTAGCTTGGGGAGCCAACAGGGATTGACATTCAGGAATCTACCAGGATCACTCAAAACAAAGAGACATTTCTACATGGCACACAGGCACCCCCAGCAACTCTTCCCTCCAGCTCAGCAGAGAAGGCACAAACATCCAACTCTCAGGTTTTCCCTGATAGGGGCTAGACTGCATATTTAATGTCCTGACTTTCCCAGCAGCATCCTGAAGTTCAGCCTTTTAATTAGCCTGAATTAGGCATCTGAAGGGGCAAAACTGTTAGAACTAGTAAACAAATTCAGTAAAGTTGTAGGATACAAAGCCAATATACAAAAATCAGTTGTGTTTCTATACACTAGCAATGAACTATCAGAGAAATTAAGAAAACAATCCCATTTCCAATATCATCAGAAAAAATTAAATACTTAGGAATAAACGTAATCAAGGAGGTGAAAAATCTGTATACTGAAAAGTGTAAAACATTGATGAGAGAAATTGAAGAAGACACAAATAAATGGAAAAATGTCCCATGTTCATAGGTCAGAAGAATTAATATTGTTGAAATATCCATACTACCCAAAATGACCTTGAGAGTCACTGAAATCCCTATCAAATTTAAAATGCCATTTTTAACAGAAACACGAGACAATTATAAAATTAAAAACGCACACACACACAATAGGCCTCAAATAACTAAAGCAATCTTGAGAAAAAAGAGGAGAGCTGGAGGCACAACACCTGATTTCAAAGTATATTACAGAGGTATAGTAATTAAAACAGTATTGCATTGGCATAAAAACAGATACATAGATCAATAAAACAAAATAGTCACCCAATAAACGCCTATATGTTCAATTAATTTTTGACAAAGTCATCAAGACTACACAAGGGCGAAAGATAGGCTCTTCAGTAAATGGTGTTTGGAAAATCAGACATCTCCATGCAGAAGAATGAAAATGGACCCCTATTTTATACCATACACAAAAATCAGTGTAATATGGATTAGATTTAAAAGTAAGACCTAAAACCATAAAACTCCTAGAACAAAACATAGGGGATAAACTTGACAATGATCTTGTCAGTGATTCTTTGGATTTGACACCAAAAACAAAGGCAACACAAAAATAAGCAGGTTGGACTATATCAGATTGAAATGATTCTGCACTGGGAAGGAAACCATCAACAAAGGAAAGGCAACTTGTGGAATGGGAGAAAATCTCTGCATACCTACCTTATAAGGACTTACTATGGAGAACAGTATGGAGGTTCCTTAAAAAACTAAACTAGAACTACCATATGACTCAGAAATCCCACTCCTGGGCATATACCCAGAGAAAACCATAACTCAAAAAGATACATGCACCCCAATGTTCATTGCAGCACTATTTACAATAGTCAGGACATGGAAACAACCTAAATGTCCATCAACAGAGGAATGGATAAAGAAGATGTGGTACATATATACAATGTAATATTACTCAGCCGTAGAAAGGAATGAAATTGTGTCATTTGCACCAACATGGATGAAACTAGAGATTGTCATACTGAGTGAAGTAAGTCAGAAACAGAAAGACAAATATCGTATAATATTACTTATATGTGGAATCTAGAAAAATGATACAGATGAACTTACTTGCAAAGCATAAATAGAGACACAGGCATAGAGAATGGACATATGGCTACTTGGGGGGAAGGTGGGGGTGGGATGAACTGGGAGGTTGGGATCGGCATATATACACTACTATGTATAAAATAGATAACTAATGAGAACCTACTGTATAGCACAGGGAACTCTACTCAATGCTCTGTTGTGACCTAAATGGGAAGGAAGTCCAAAAAAGAGGGGATATATGTATACTTATAGCTGATTCACTTTGCAGTACAGCTGAAACTAACACAACATTGTGAAGCAACTATAATCCAATAAAAATTAATTTAAAAAACACGCCCCCACACACACTAGTACACACACTCACACTGATAAAAATTCTCTCACACACACAACGCGCACAAACATGAACTCCCATACATTCACACACTCACTCATAATCTCACATATGTGAACACACAACAACACATATACACATACACTTACATACACTCCCACACATACAAACACATTCACACACATTTATATACACATGTATGCATACTTGCACACACTTAATTCACTTCACATATATTTATTTACTTATATACACTCCTGCAAATATGTACTCATGAATACACATGTCTACATACTCACACACACACACACACTCACACACACACACAACTAGACACTCAGAACTCAAAGGTGAGTGCTTTAGAGAAAATCTCCTTTTGTGATTAATTTTCCTATAAGTCTTTCTCTTCAGAATCCAGATTTTCAGCTGGAGGCGGTATCTTGCCTCTGAGTGGGAAAGACAGTTGTGGTGTGTTAAATTTTTTAGCTGCAAAGGGCAGAAGGATATTCTTCCCTATGGTCCAGAATTACACTCTAGAAAGTTGTAAATAGATTTCCACACCCTTTCTGAAGGTGCCTTCCCCTGCATTGGGGCTGTTTTCAAAAGGCTGACTGAAGCTCTAGATCAAGTCCACATATTTTTATATGAAAGCAAAAAGAAAGCACCAGGACACTGAATAAATAATGAAAGTGAAGGCAAAACAAGCCTGAGGAGATAAAGTGAAAATTCTCTACATTTGATCCTGAGGTTGAGGGTGGGGGTTGGGGACTGCCAACTGCTGGAGTTTCTTTATTTAGAAATAAAGAGTCTGTGTTATGTCTGGTTAAAAAAAAATATATATATTGTTTTAATAGATGTTTATTGGAGTATAATTTCTTCATAATATTGTGTTAGTTTCTGTTGCACAACAAAGAGAATCAGCCATATGAATACACGTCTCCACATTGCCTCCCTCTTGAGTCTCCTTCCAACCCTCCCTATCTCACCCCTCTAGGTCATTGCAAAGCACCGAGACGATCTCTCTGTGCTATGCTGTTGCTTCCCACCAGCCAAATATTTTATATTCGGTAGTGCATATATGTCGACGCTACACTCACTTCGTTCCAGCTTCGTGCCCCCCAACTCATGTCCTCAAGTCTTGCAAGGGTTCTTCAATATAAGCAAATCTATCAATGTGATAAACCATATTAACAAATTGAAGGAGAAAAACCATATGATCATCTCAATAGATGCAGAGAAAGCTTTTGACAAAATTCAACACCCATTTATGATAAAAACCCTGCAGAAAGTAGGCATACAGGGAACTTTCCTCAACATAATAAAGGCCATATATGACAAGCCCACAGCAAACATCAACCTCAATGGCAAAAAACTGAAAGCATTTCCATGAAGATCAGGAACAAGACAAGGTTGCCCACTCTCACCACTCTTATTCAACATAGTTTTGGAAGTTTTAGCCACAGCAATCAGAGAAGAAAAGGAAATAAAAGGAATCCAAATCAGAAAAGAAGAAGTAAAGCTGTCACTATTTCAGATGACATGATACTATACATAGAGAATCCTAAAGATGCTACCAGAAAACTACCAGAGCTAAACAATCAATTTGGTAAGGTTTCAGGATACAAAATTAATGCACAGAAATCTCTGGCATTCCTATATACTAATGATGAAAAATCTGAAAGTGAAATCAAGAAAACACTCCCACTTACCATTGCAACAAAAAGAATAAAATATCTAGGAATAAACCCACCTAAGGAGACAAAAGACCTGTATGCAGAAAATTATAAGACACTGATGAAAGAAATTAAAGATGATACAAATAGATGGAGAAATATACCATGTTCTTGGATTGGAAGAATCAACATTGTGAAAATGACTCTACTACCCAAAGCAATTTATAGATTCAATGCAATCCCTATCAAACTACCACTGGCATTTTTCACAGAACTAGAACAAAAAAATTTCACAATTTGTATGGAAACACAAAAGACCCCGAATAGCCAGAGCAATCTTGAGAACAAAAAACGGAGCTGGAGGAATAAGGCTGCCTCACTTCAGACTATACTACAAAGCTACAGTAATCAAGGCAGTATTTTACTGGCACAAAGACAGAAATATAGATCAATGGAACAGGATAGAAAGCCCAGAGATAAATCCATGTACATATGGATACCTTATCTTTGATAAAGCAGGCAGGAATGTACAGTGGAGAAAAGACAGCCTCTTCAATAAGTGGTGCTGGGAAAACTGGACAGGTACATGTAAAAGTATGAGATTAGATCACTCCCTAACACCATACACAAAATTAGCTCAAAATGGATTAAAGACCTAAATGTAAGGCCAGAAACTATCAAACTCTTAGAGGAAAACATAGGCAGAACACTCTATGACATAATTCACAGCAAGATCCTCTTTGACCCACCTCCTAGAGAAATGGAAACAAAAACAAAAATAAACAAATGGGACCTAATGAAACTTCAAAGCTTTTGCACAGCAAAGGAAACCATAAACAAAACCAGAAGACAATCCTCAGAATGGGAGAAAATATTTGCAAATGAAGCAACTGACAAAGGATAAATTTCCAAAATTTACAAGCCGCTCATGCAGCTGAATAACAAAAAATCAAACAACCTAACCCAAAAATGGGCAGAAGACCTAAATAGACATGTCTCCAAAGAAGATATACAGACTGCCAACAAACACATGAAAGAATGCTCAACATCATTAATCATCAGAGAAATGCAAATCAAAATGACAATGAGATATCATCTCACACCAGACAGAACGGCCATCAGCAAAATATCTAGAAACAATAAATGCTGGAGAGAGTGTGGAGAAAAGGGAACACTCTTGCACTGCTGGTGGGAATGAGAATTGGTTCAGCCACTATGGAGAACAGTATGGAGGTTCCTTAAAAAACTACAAATAGAACTGCCATATGACCCAGCAATCCCACTACTGGGCATATAGCCTGAGAAAACCAAAATTCAAAAAGAGTCATGTCCCAAAATGTTCATTGCAGCTCTATTTACAATATCCCAGAGATGGAAACAACCTACGTGCCCATCATCAGATGAAGGGGTATAGAAGATGTGGCACATATATACAATGGAATATTACTCAGCCATAAAAGGAAACGAAATTGAGCTATTTGTAATGAGGTGGATAGACCTAGAGTCTGTGATACAGAGGGAAGTAAGTCAGAAAGAGAAGGACAAATACTGTAGACTAACACATATATATGGAATTTAAGAAAAAAAATGTCATGAAGAACGTAGGGTTAAGACAGGAATAAAGACACAGACTTACTGGAGAACGGACTTGAGGATATGGGGAGGGGGAAGTGTGAGCTGTAACAGGGCGAGATAGAGGCATGGACATATATACACTAACAAATATAAGGTAGATAGCTAGTGGGAAGCAGCCGCATGGCACAGGGATATCGGCTTGGTGCTTTGTGACTGCCTGGAGGGGTGGGATAGGGAGGGTGGGAAGGAGGGAGACGCAAGAGGGAAGAGATATGGGAACATATGTATATGTATAACTGATTCACTTTGTTATAAAGCAGAAACTAACACACCATTGTAAAGCAATTATACCCCGATAAAGATGTTTAAAATATAAATAAATAAATAAATAAAAGCTCCCACGAAATTTTTACTGTCTGCTTCACTCACTCAGTATCTACTGATCCTTATAATTCTAATAAACGATTTGAAACCCTGTCTGAAAAAGCACAATTACTCAGAAACAAAACTTTCAACATTCTAGAAATTCTATTTCTCTTTCATTTCTGTTTTTAGTTTCTAAAATTGAGATCCTTCTCTACCCTGAAGAAATTACCATCCCATTGATCCCCTTCCCCTCAGGTACTGTATTTTTTTTTTTTTTTTTTTTTTTTTTTTCATACGCGGGCCTCTCACCGTTGTGGCCTCTCCCGTTGCGGAGCACAGGCTCCGGATTCGCAAGCTCAGCGGCCATGGCTCACGGGCCTAGCCGCTCCGCGGCATGTGGGATCTTCCTGGACCGGGGCACGAACCTGTGTCTCCTGCATCGGCAGGCGGACTCTCAACCACTGAGCCACCAGGGAAGCCCTGATACATGATTTTGTAAAAGCATGCATTGGTCACTTGGAAATATTGGTTCACTGCCTTATTTCAGATCTTTCAAATACTGACACATTACTTTGTATGACATTTAAAAATCATATTCATTAACATTACCACAATCTCATAGGAGAATATTTCAGTATTAGGAAGGTATTAAATATTGTAGTAGATTGAGCATTGTTGGACTGGATTGATACTCCCGCGTCTCCTGCATCGGCAGGCGGACTCTCAAGCACTGCGCCACCAGGGAAGCCCTCCCCCTTGTTCTTGAGGAACCTACCTTAATTGTTTCATACGTATCAGTGATCAGTGCAATAAAAAGACTTAAAATCATGTATATAAAAAAAAGAAAACTTCTTGCTTTCTATATTTCTCATTTTAATTTCTTTCTCAATTGAATGCGGTGAGAATC
>NW_006772085.1:0-222 GCF_000442215.2 Lipotes vexillifer
TTGGTTATAGTTTTTGTTCCTGATCCCAGATGCAAAGGATAAAGGTTTATGTTTAAGCCAAATTGTGGTGACCTCTTTGGGGAGAGGGGTGTAAGAGGATTGGGCCCCAACCCCAGCTTCTTCTTGTCTTGAATGGACCCCAGATAAGTTATGGGGACGTCTGGCACCTCTTGCAGACCATAGGAGATGTGGGGAGTTTCTATTACTTGGAACAATGGCAGG
>NW_006772086.1:0-2407 GCF_000442215.2 Lipotes vexillifer
CCGGACCAGGGCTCGAACCTGTGTTCCCTGCATTGGCAGGTGGATTCTTAACCACTGCGCCACGAGGGAAGTCCATGCTTGGGTCCAGAGGATAGATGTGAGAAAAGTGAAGCTGGGGGACAATATAACATAACTGCTGAGAGCTGTTTGATGAAGCTACAAATTAGATCTTGGTTTAATATGTGTAAAATTTTGCTTACCTATAGAAGTGGCCACATTTGTCATGGAGAGTTAGTTTCTTCTAAGTCTATCACTAATGGTTTTCAAATATATGCTCAATGATATTAATATGAATATAATGAAGGGATCTATTCTTCAGACATAGGGCTAGAGCAAATAATTTTAAAGTCTGACTCTTCAATTCCAAAATCTGTTAAAATATGTAAAATCTGGCATTTACCTTTCTCATTAACAAATATTACACTACCATATAAATCTCATTAATTAAAAATTAGCTTAATATATTTATGCAAACATACATATAAAGTTCATCAGAATGTGACTATTATTTCCTCTACCTGTGTATGTAAGCTCAGGCCCACTGAGTAATAAGGTTTATCTCTTGTTCTAGAGCTACACCATCCAACGTGGAGCCACTAGCCACAAGTGTCTATTGAGCACCTGAAATGTGGCAAGTTTAAATTGACATCTGTGTAGATGTAAAGACACAGAAGATAATATTATAGACATACTGGGTTAAAAATATGATTATATCTATTATAACTAATTTCACCTTTTTTCTTTTTACCTTTTCTAATGTTACTACAATATTATAAACTATGTGGCTCAGAGTAAATTTCTATTGATCGTGCCGCTCATGAAGAAGGAAAAATATGGTTCAAAAATGCAGTTCTTTTTACAGTAGAATGACCACATTACAGACATCATCCTTTGCATTTTCCCATAGTGATTCTCTTTGTTCACTGATTTGCTCCTACAATGTGGCAAACATTGTTCTTGGCACCAGAAAAAGCAATGATCAAAACAGAAGGAAAAAAAAAAAAGAATTCCTGCACTAAAACAATTTATCTTCTAATGTAAGGAGAAAAACAATAAACATATTAATAAGTAAAATATGTAATATGTCAGACGATAATGATTGCTACAGGAAAAATAAGGCACTGAATCAGGATTGGAGTTGCTGATGGGGAAATGCAAGATAGATCATGCATTTGGAATTGCAATTTTCATAGATGGTTTCAGAGGGCATCCCTGAGACGGTAACACACATGCAAAGAAGGGAGTGAACCATGTGAAAGTCAGGAGGAAAAGTGTGATAAGCAAAGGAAAGGTCAAGTGCAAAGTTCCTGATGCCCAACTTGGATGGAGTATTCAAATAACAGCAACTGCTTATAGGCAGTGTGGCTGAAGCAGAGGGAGGGAGGGAGAAACTGGTAAAGGACAAGGTGGTGTAGGACCTTGTATGCACCTTCCACTTTCCTGCTCTGCTCTGGATGAAAAAAGATACAATTCAAGAGCTTTAGCAGAAAAGTAACTCTTTCTGTTACATTACACTGTAAAAAGCAAAGTTTAAAAATGAATCTCCCTGTGGAACATCGTACATTGAGAAAAAGGTAGAGGCTGGTGACTAGTTAGGACGCAAGAAATGGTGGGGGCTTGGACCAAGGTGGCAATGGTGGAGGGTATGACAAGTGGTCAGACTCTGAGGCTACAGAATTTGCTGACAGATTGTGTATTGTGAGAGGAGGAGAGGTGTCAGGATTCTTTTAGTGACCTTTCAGCTCCATTATATTACTAAATTAGCATTAGAAAAATGAAAAATGTACATACTCAGTAGAATTATTTTTATAATAAACATATCTTTCTGCTATGAAATTCTGACTTTCAAGGGGGGAAAAGTGAGGATTTGTTTTTTAAAATATGCAGATTGGAACTTGTACAATAAAACAGTACACTAACAGTACAATAAAAATTTAAATTTTAAATGATGATGTTTGAACCACTTTGAGGCATTAGGTAGACTGATTTTTCTTCAGTAGCTTATCTAAAATATCAAAAATAACTGGTACATTATATAAGTTGTTCAACAGAATAATTCTTCCTGTAATGTAGTTACCAGTTATTGAAACGTATATTGCTTAACTCAAGAACAGCTTTAAAAAAACAGTGCAGAGTTTAGTATCAACTCATTTCATACTACAAATTTACTCAGTCTCAGCCCTATTGACACTTGGAGCCAAATAATTCTTTGTTGTGGGGATGTTTTCCCCATCCAGTGGTGACAACCAAATGCTCCCTAACCACACTAGAATCTCTTCTTAAACTTATAACAAATTAACCTTTTATTAATTAGGTAATTAAAGCAGTAGCTTGTTGCAGTCCAGGAGCCACACGCCTGGAGCCGAGTTCCCCGGTAAATGCGACCCGTGTCCCAACCAAGGACACC
>NW_006772089.1:0-206 GCF_000442215.2 Lipotes vexillifer
ATATATCTTTCTCAAGATTGCTTTGGCTATTCAGGGTCTTTTATGTTTCCATACAAACTGTGATTTTTTTTGTTCTAGTTCTGTGAAAAATGCCAGTGGTAGTTTGATAGGCATTGCAGTGAATCTGTAGATTGCTTTGCATTGTAGAGTCATTTTCAGAATGTTGATCCTTCCAATCCAAGAACATGGTATATATCTCCATCTGT
>NW_006772091.1:0-217 GCF_000442215.2 Lipotes vexillifer
CATAATCTAACAAGTGCCCTAATCCTAACCATACGCTAAAACTAAACAATGCCCTAATATGTACGCGAACCCTCAACCGTACTCATACCATAACTTTTACCCTAAACCGTCCCCATTCTCTAACATTAACCCTAACCCTAAACCTAACCCTTAGCGGAAGCATTCCCCTAACCCATGCCCTGATCCAAACCCGTACGCTAACACTAACCTGTGCCCT
>NW_006772092.1:0-334 GCF_000442215.2 Lipotes vexillifer
AGAAATATCTAATGCGATCTCAAGAGAAGAAGCGAAGCCGAACACACAAAACCTCTTTTTGATATCAGGACACAGTTAGCATGGCTGATAAACTGTCTACATGTGGTGAACATAAAAGAAAAAATGGAGTTAGTGGTTCTAGCCCACATCACAATAGACTATCACAGACCTTGAGCAAAATGGCACTACTTCCACTATGTAGTTAGTGGGCTCAGTGCACAAAATGCTGCTGGGACTGCTTAAAACACTGTAAAGAAACTTTCTTGAACCGTTGACCGTGGGCGTAATAGGGAATAGGAACCGGGTTATTCATACCAGTTTTTGTTATTTTTAA
>NW_006772093.1:0-2484 GCF_000442215.2 Lipotes vexillifer
GGATCTTCCCGGACCAGGGCACAAACCCATGTCCCCTGCATCGGCAGGCAGACTCTCAACCACCGCACCAGCAGGGAAGCCCAAATAAGTGTTCTTTTATTGCAGATAAATTACTTACTGCCCTAAGTTGTTAGAGACCTTTAACTCTCAGGCAGTGAAAAGGAGCACAGCAACTAAGGTCATTCTCCCAGATGCACCGCTACAGCCCAGAAACTATGTTTGGTTCCTAGATACTTGACAGTCTCAATTGTTTTCAGCAGCTGAGGTTACCTCTTTCTAAATTAAGCAATAAAATGCTGAAACACGGCCACAGTTGCAGATGGACGAGTACCTTGAACCTAATGATAATTAGAAAAAGAATAACGCACAAACAAAATTATCATCTTACAACAGAACTTAGGGGATTTTTATTCATTTAAAAAAATTTGTTTTTCTAAACAATGGAAAACCAGGCTTGCTGCCAGCAACAGCAGGCACAGCTCAGAGTTTGATAAAGATGAACGTAACACCTTCACACAGCATTGTTTTACTCCATGTTGAAAACAACCCAAAACTGGGATGACTACCTTTTGGAAAAAGAAAATCCCTCCCCTCTGCCAGTACCCTGTGTGACCTTCCTCTGCCACCCACCTCCACCCCACACTCAGCTTGACATTCACAAGCTCTACATTCCCTTTCTTATTTTTTTTTCATTTTTATCAAAGACAGTGTCTAATTTCTCCCTCTATCCTCAGCACCTAGCAAAGTGGTCAGTAAATTGCAGGTTCTCATTAAATGTTGAAATAAAATGGTACCTTCCATCTACAATTGCCCTGCTTTCTAAAATCTTTTATGTTTTGATGCAGAACCTTCTACTCTTTCAATTTAATTAGTTAATTTATATTTGGGGGATTTTTTTTTTGCTTTTTAATGATCAGGACATATTTTGTAGCATCTACTATAGAAAAGACCCTCAGTTTGGAACTGCAGCTGTTAACAAAACTCCTACCCTTGAGGAATTAACAGGTTGTCTGTTGAATAATTAAGATAAATTAAAAAAACATCCAAATAAGTGCCAAACACATAGATTATATCAAAGGTATCAGAACAGTTCACAGTAAAGAGATCAGCATGTGTTGGAGTCATTAGGGAACATTTCTTAACAAAGGCAGAATTTAAGCTAAATAAGGGTAAGACAGAAAAGAAATGCAGGGAATATCTTTCTGCAATAACAAATGTGAGCAAGGGTCCAGAACTGACAATGTATTGTAAGTTTAAAGGACTAATAAGTAAAACAATTTGTGAAAGCAAAAGATCAATGTCCAAGAAGAAAGATGGAAAAAGCAAAACAAGAAAGACAAGTTGGGCTTGTGTCCGAGAAGACTGCTAAAAAATTTTTATTGAAGTATAATTGATTTCCAATGTTGTGTTAGTTTCAGGTACACAGCAAAGTGAATCGGATATTCATGAAGACTGTTATTTTTTATGCTTAAGTCCAGAATCTCTCTTAAAAGCAGCAGGGAGTGACCGCAAGTTTTGTATTTATTAAAGAGGGAAAAGAATAATTTGTAAGGTTTTAAAATGGCTTGCAAGAAAGGAGCTATTACTGAGGGCAGTGAATCCAGTAAGAAAATGATTAACATAGTATAGTAATTAGGAATAGTTGTGAAAACTTGTAGAATCTACTGCTTGATTAAATATCGGCTGAAGGAGAAACATGAAAGCCAGCACTGATGTTTCCAGCTGGCAGCTAGAGCAGTGGAGACATTCCTCACAGATATAAGAAAGTCAATACAGATCAAAGGGAGGTTTTTAAGGAAGGAAGGAGAATTCTAATCTAGACTTACTGACTCTGTGGTTCTATTAAAGCAGCTCAATAAAGCCATTAAAAAAAAAGTATTTGTAAAAACATCTACCAAGAAGATAGAGATATAAAACTGGAGATTATAACAGAAATCTTTCCAGCCTCCCTGGAAGATACAAGCAATCAATCATTTTTGGTCTCTAAGAGGAATCCCTATGGGTCCCTTTGAGCCAAAGAATAATAGACAAATTTTTCACCTCCAAAATACCTTTAAGGACCATTATTTCAATGGATATTTACCCAGAAGATTTAAAATAGCTAACTATTGAGGGGAAACGTAGCTCTGAAGAGGACACGAGTAGAGAAGACCTGAGTGTTTGCTGCGGTGCCCATCAGCGCTCTCTTTTTAGGCAACTCACAAGTTGATGGGCCTCTGTTTCTCAACGGCTTAATAGCAACATTAGGCCAGATAATCTAGAACATTCCCTGTAGTTCTAATCCTTGTTTCTATCAAATTCCTTTGTACTAAAGCAACAGTATCATAACTTATAAAGAAAATTATATATAAAAGAAAAAGGACACAGAGAAAAGCGAGACGAGAGGCTCTTTAAGAGCTACCTGTCGGGCTTCCCTGGTGACGCAGTGGTTGAGAGTCTGCCTGCCGATGCAGAGGACACGGGTTCGTGCCCCGGTCCGGGAGG
>NW_006772096.1:0-6130 GCF_000442215.2 Lipotes vexillifer
TGTGTGTGTGTGTGTGTGTGTGTGTGTATTTTAAGGAATTGGCTCACATGTTTATGGAGGCTGAGAAGTCCCAATATCTGTAGTCAGCAAGCTGGAAACTCAGAAGAGTGAATGGTGTAGTTCCAGTCCAACTGCAGAAGACTAAGGTCTCAGCTCAATAAGTCAGGCAGAAGAACCTTCCCTCACTCAATATTTTGTTCTATTTGGGCCCTCCATTGATTGGCTGAAGGCCATCCATATTTGGAAGAATAATCTGCTTTACTAAATCTACTAATTCAAATTTTACTCTCATCCAAAAATGCCTTCACAGACATACCCAAAATGATGTTTGACTAAATGTCTAGGCATCTCATAGCCCAATCAAAGTGACACATAAAATTAACTTTTACAACTTCATACCTAGCACATCACACATTTTTAAAAGATAAAGTGTCAAATGCCAAAGATAAATAATCTTGAGAGCATCAAGAGAAAAATGAATTATCACATGCAAGAGATTCTCAATAAGATTTTCAGCTGTTTGTTCATCAGAAACCAGAGAGGTCAGAATGCAGTGGGATGACACCAAGTGCTTAAAGATATATTCAAAGTGTTGAAAAGTGAATTCTATATCCAGCTAAAAAAGTAACACGTAGCTGCAAATACACATTGCTTACTAAAATAATCCCCACCCTTTGCCATTCTGATGGCATTATGAGAAAGCTGAGCAAACTCTAAGGTATGAATAAGGGATATGGGGAGTTTCCATTTGAAAGTACGTATTACTCATCTGTACACATCGTAACACCAACAATGTATTCATCTTATTATATGTCCATTTGCTTTGGCAATACTAAACATTTATAGAGCAAATAATTTAAATGCTGAATTGTTTTGTTTTTATTTGCTAAAACTAGGGCATGACTTTCAAATAAACTCATTTTAGTCTTTTTCTATAATCCTAACTGTCAATATATTAGAAAATTTCTTTAAAAATTATAAAAAGTCAGTTTATGCTGTTTTAATTGAAAGAATGTTAAATTATGATTTATTTTCCTCTTTGATTTAGCACAGTGATTCTTACATTTACACCAATTACAAAGTTATCCCCCCATCCCCTAGCCCAGTTCACATGTTCAATGTTAGATCATACGGACAATGGTTGTTCTTCAGAACACATTCTCAAAGATTACACAGATCATAAGAGCATCTTATTTTCTTGTATTTTACTGTATTAATTTATCAAACTCATTTTTAATCTATTCACATTTTCTGAATAGAGTTTTAGCAGTGTGCTCCATTGTGTTAAGAGAAATATTATTTAAACTGTCGAAAACTCATCTTTAAGAGTTAATGTCTTTTCTTAGATTTGTTATTTCATGGTGAATTGATACTTTTAGTTTGCATGTCTTCCCTCTAGGCATTAGATCCAAATTAATTCCATTTATCCAATCACTAAGTTCAGGTACTAACATGAGACAAGTGCTGTGAAACTACCCTCATAGAAGGCATAGTCTAATTATAGAGGAAAAAGCCAGTATTCAGGCATACATCATTTTATTGTGCTTCCCGTTATTGTAGTTCAAAGATTTTGTGTTTTTCAAAAACTGAAAGTTTGTGGCAACCTCACATCAGGCAAGTCTATCAGCACTATTTTTCCAACAGCGTTTGTTCACTTTGCCTCTCTGTCACCTTTTTGTAATCTTCTCAATATTTCAAACATTTTTGATGTTATATGTTATGGTGATCTGTGATCTGTGATCTCTGTTGTTTCTACTTTGATGTGCTGAAGGCTCAATAATGATTAGCACTTTTTAGCAATAAAATGTTTTTTTAATTAAGGTATACATGTTGCTTTTTAAGACATATGCTATTGCACACTTAATAGGCTATAGTGTAAACACAACTTTTATATGCACTGTGAAACCAGAAATATTTGTGTGACTCAATTGTGATATTTGTTTTATTGTGGCAGTCTAGAACCAAACCTGAAATATCTCTGAGGTATGCCTGACTCAGACAGGAGAGTGTTGATAAGTATTGATACTAGGAGGAAGAAACAGAGTGGTCTGAGACACAGTAACAAGTGATTCACATTCTAGTGGGAGATAGGGAAAGTCAACAGATGATGTAAAAATGATGTGAGATTTGAAGGATAAGGAAATCCAGTTGGGAAAGCAGTGAAATATTCTAGGATTGGCTAGCATGGGGTAGGATTTCAATGTTTACTTGCATAAGCTTCAGTCATTTCCATGTTATTTTAAAGTCAAGAATAAATGCTGCTTTGCTTTAAAAATTACAGGTCATGATCTCACTGTTGCACATTCATTGGCAGGGAACCTTGTTTTCCTGGTGTTAGACAAGAAGTGAGAAGGGACATCTTTAATATTCCATTTAAGAAAATTAGGGCTGCTTCTATCTTCAAAGTGAAATACAAATATTTCAAAATTCTGGAAAGATTTCAAAGATATTCTGTCAATGTTTCTAAAGAAGAAATCTGAAATTTTTTTCAAGAAGTTACTAGTAACCAATTATTTATCTGTTTGCTTTCAGGTAGTTGGCATTTAAAAAAATTTTTTTTTCTAATTTTAGGTTGCTGGGGTATTTTCTTTGCATAAAGATGTAATAAATTGAATGATTTTTTGAGAAAGAGAGGAAGTGATTTGAGGCCCAAGGTTTTCAGTTATCACATGAGAATAAGTGCAGGCAATTTGTTATTCCACCTCAGTATCCAAAGGTATGAGATTTAGACGCTTATGTACAGAAGCAACTAGGTAAGCATTCTAAATTTACAGTTTCTCCTGAAGTCACACAAATGTTTGAGATATTACTGTAAAAATTACTTGTTAATATATATTTGCATATCTTTGGAACAGTAAAAATTACTTTTAAAAGTTGTTACAAGTTCCAAAGCTAAAATATCTGAAAAGCTCATTAAAATGAGATGCAATTTATTCACTAACTCACAGGTGAATATTTTTTTAGTAATGATAGAAGAGCAAGGCTAAAGAAAAATACACCTTTCATGCATTGCTGTTGAGAGGCTAAATTGGTGCATCTTTTCAGGAGAAACACAACAAAAAGAGTTTAAAAATAGGCATGCCCTTTGACTCATAATCATATTTTTAGGAACTTATCCTTAGGACATTGATAAGAAATTCTAGGAATAGATGTATATAAAAGTGTGCTTTATGGTCTCATAAACTTGCAAGTGACTTTTACCCAATTAGGGAACTTGTTAAATATATTATGGTATATTAATATAATACTATGCAAGTATTAAAATGATATAATTAAGGTTTATTTTCATTGAAAATATTTATAATATAGTTCAGAGAAAATTGATTCATAATCATATTAAGATGGATTTAAGGGGTTCTTGTTCAAGATGGCAACATAAGGGGATCATGAACTCACCTTCTCTCACAGATACGTGAATCTACAGATACATATGGAACGATTCTCTCTGAAAGAAACCTAAAAACTAGCGGGGTCAATAAGAAAAAACACACACTGAAACAGGTAGGAGAGCCTGAGACACAATCTCATCATAAACCCACCCCTGGTATGGCAACCTACAATCAGGAAGGAACACACAACTCTCAACTTCCCCCTAATAAGTGAAAGTTTTGAATCCCACATCCGACACCCCATCTTTTAAGACAGACCTGAGAGATGGGTCCCCACAACATCTAGCTCTAAAAGCCAACAAGGCTTGCATCCATGAGACCCTAAAGGCTGTGATGAACTGAAACAATTCTGAAAAGTCTCACACAGATCAGATTTGCTCTGGCTAATGCCCCAAGACACAATGCAGAGACAGCCATCTGAAACTTGCCCAGTCTTTCTGTGAAAGAGGCCTATTTGTTTTTCTTAAAAGACTTGGTGTGAGGGGCAAATGTCTAGTTTAACACACATATAGGAGTCAACTGAAATACTGAACAAAGATCATGGAGGCCAGCATGGAGGCCACCTTCCTTCTCTCCCTCTACCTTGCTCCAGGTTGCTGATGTCTCCCAGAAAGAGCCTTGTGCACACATCTGGGGCCCTGGTTTTTAATGGCTGCCACCCAGTGGACACCCCTTAATTATGTGGTTCTGGTAACCAGCAGGGCTTGCATTTGCAAGTGCACAAGACTGTAACAAATGGAGAAATAGTTCTTAGCCAGCTACTTCAACCCCTCCAACAGACAGAAACACCCAGTCTTTCCATAAAAGAGGTCTATCAGGTTATTTTCACAGCTACAGAGAGCTAATTAAACATATATCTAGGAGTTAATTGCAATTATCTCCAGAGACTTGTACCATCTTCATGCTCTCCTTCTGCTTCATCCAAGATTGCCAGTGTTTCCAAGAAAGGACCTTGTGCATACATCTGGTGCTCTAGATTTTAAGGCTGCTTCTTAGAGGACACATCCCTTGAGAGCCTGGCTCTGGTGGCCCAGGGGTTTTTGTTCACATGTTCAACAGCACTGTAGCAAACAAAATATTTCAAAACAAAATAGTTATTGTTTAAAATAGAACAAAATAGTACTTAACTGGCTCAGACAGAAACGCCCATATCACAGTCTTCCTCTGAAAGCTGTATATTTGCATACTTTAAACTCTGCTTCCTGAGGGTCTTGCTTCCAATCAAACTGAATCTAGGTGCTCACTGAGATAATCCCCTCAGGGCACTGACAGGCTTGGTAAACCCTCAACTACTGGGGACTACTTAGAGCAAAGTAGCCTTCTTAGAAAATCATGAAGTTTTGAGTGGCAACGAAGAACGAGGGCAGGGTTGAACAATAAGTTTTATCTCTTACATGATTTAATCCTTCAAGACTGGGAGAAGTGGCTGTTTTTTTGAATGCATAGAAACCAAAACTGAGAGTCAAGAAAAATGAAGAAACAGAGGAATACGTCCCAAACAAAAGAACAAAATAAAACCTCAGAAAAATACCTTAATGAAATGGAGATAAGCAATTTGCCTGATAAAGAATTCAAACTAAAAGTCATAAAGATGCTCACCAAGCTAAGGAGAACAATGCATAAACAAAGTGATAATATGAAGAAAGATAAAATATAATAACTGAACTGAAAAACATGATGGAGGGGTTCAACTCTAAACTAGAGGAAGTAGAAGAAAATATCAGCAAATAGAAAACAAGACAGTGGAATTCATCCTATCAGAGCAGCACAAGGAAAAAAATAATTTGAAAGCATGAAGGACTTAAAGGACTTATGGGATAATATCAGGTGGGCCAATGTTTGCATGATAAGGGTCCCATAAGGTAAAGAGAGGAAGAGAGAAAAGAGCATAAAACTTTGAAGAAAAGTGATGGTTGAATACTTTCTTAATCTGGGGAAAGGAAAAACACATTCAGATCCAGGAATCTTACAGAGCTTCACGTAAGATGAACTCAAAGTGATGCACATCAAGACACATTACATTTAAATTGTCAAATGTTAAAGACAAGGAGAGAATCTGAAAAGCAGATGGCTTTTTACTTGCAAGGTAACTCCTCTAAGTCTATCACAAGAGATTTTTCAGCAGAAACTTTGCAGGCCAGAATGGGAGTGGCACAATATATTCAAAGTGCTAAAAAAAAAAGAAAAAAAAAACAATAATAATGCCAACCAGTAATACTCTACTGGAGAAAACTGGTGAGGTTGTAGAGAAAAGGGAGCCCTTGTGCGCTGTTGGTGGAGATGTAATTTGGTGCAGCCACTATGAAAAACAGTATGGAGGTTCCTCAAAAAAAAAATTAAAAAATAGAACTATCATATGATCTAGCAATTCTGTTTCTGGGCATTTATCCAAAGGAAACAAAATCACTATCTGGAAAAGTCATCTTCACCCCATGTTCACTGTAGCATTATTTACAATAGCCAAGACATGGAAACATCCAAAGTATCCATCAAGGGATGAATTGATAATTTGTGATAGGGCTTCCCTGGTGGTTCAGTGGTTGAGAGTCCACCTGCCGATGCAGTGGACACGGGTTCATGCCCCTGTCCAGGAAGATCCCACATGCCATGGAGTGGCTAGGCCCATGAGCCATGGCCGCTGAGCCTGCATGTCCGGAGTCTGTGCTCTGCAATGGGAGAGGTCACAACAGTGAGAGGCCCATGTACCACAAAAAAAAAAAAAAAAAAAAATTTGTGATATA
>NW_006772097.1:0-2942 GCF_000442215.2 Lipotes vexillifer
TTTTTTTTGCGGTCCCTGGGCCTCTCACTGTTGTGGCCTCTCCCGTTGTGGAGCACAGGCTCCTGACGCACAGACTCAGCTGCCATGGCTCATGGGCCCAGCTGCTCCGCGGCATGTAGGATCTTCCCAGACCAGGGCATGAACCCATGTGCCCTGCATCGGCAGGAGGGTTCTCAACCACTGCACCACAAGGGAAGCCCTATGTGTACTTTTTGATTGCACCTAAAATAAAATTAGCTGAAGACTCTTGGTCTTCTCACTTTATTTCCACATTTAAGCATAAATCAAGAAAGTAACTTGTGTGAATACGCTTGTGCAACACTTCCCATTTTAGTGTCATATTTCCTTGACAGCATGTTATTTTACTGTCTATAGAACACTTTGTTGAAAAAGAAACATGATTAAGAATGTGGTCATTAGTAATTTTGTTTTTTTCTCATAGTTAAATGGCATGAGCTCATATCAAGTTCAAAAGCTAGTTATTTGCACAAGATAAAAGGGAAGTTTTGCTGCATGTCTTATTACCTATTGTGCTCTTCTTTCCTAGAGTATATTTACCACTATGATTACTATAAAGATGCCTTGCAAAAGCTTTTGAGCCCCAGCATTGTATCTTCTCAGTCAAATAACAAGAACATTCTATTTTCTCCCATTTTGACTTTGATTCATTTTTTTAGGTATGATGGGAAATTCATTATTATTATATTTTTACCATTTAAAAAAATTGAAGTATAGCTAATTTACAATGTTGTATTAGCTTCAGGTGTACAGCAACGTGATACAGTTATATATATATTATTTTCCAGATTATTTTCTATTATAGGTTATTACAAGAAATTGAATATATTTCCCTATACTATACAGTAGGTTCTTGTTTATCTATTTTATACATAGTAGTGTGTATATGTTAATTCCAAACTCCTAATTTACTCCCCCCACTCTGCTATACTCTCTGATAAACATAAGTTGTTTTCTATGTTGGTCGGTGTTGACTTTGATTTTTTTTTTTAATAAAATTTACTTTTTACAGCAGGTTTAGGTCCACAAAAAAATTAAGCAGAAGGTACAGAGATTTCTGATTGTATATTTTTAATCTCTGTGTACTTTATGATCAAGCATAAGGTCTGGAACAGAGATGAATAAATACATATGTTATTTTCAAAATGGTTTATAATTTTTGTTCTAAGAAATTCTTGCCTACACTGATATCTATGTTTTCTTCTGCATATTTAAAGTTTTGTCTTTCACATTTAGTTCTGTAATATACCTGGAATGTATTTTTCTGTTTGGTATGATTAAGAGACTTACTGTATTTTTTTTTTTCTTTTTGCCATATGGGTATGCCCAGCATCATTTACCACATAGTTAATTATCTTTTCCTCCAGGCAATTGTTTTAAAGTTTTATTTTATATTGGAGCATAGTTGATTAACAATATTGTGTTAGTTTCAAGTGTACAGCAAAGTGATTCAGTAATACTTATACACATATCTACTCTTCAAATTCCTTTACCATTTAGATTATTTCAGAGTATTGGGCAGCATTCCCTGTGTTATACAGAAGGTCCTTATTGGTTATCTATTTTAAATATAGCAGTGTTTACATGTCAGTCCCAAACTCCCAATCCATCCCTCCCACCCTTCCCCCGGTACCCATAAGTTCATAGTCTTAAGTCTGTGAGTCTGATTTTGTTTTGTAAATAAGCTCATTTGTACCTTTTTTATAGATTCTGCACATAAAGCAATATCATATGATATTGTCTTTCTCTGTCTGCCTGACTTCACTCAGTATGACAATCTCCATGTTCCTGCATATGGCATTATTTCATTCTTTATAATGGCTGAGTAATATTCCACTGTATATATGTACCACGTCTTCTTTATCCATTCCTTTGTCGATGGACATTTAGGTTGCTTCTATGTCTTGACTATTGTAAATAGTGCTTCAATGAACATTGGTGTGCATGTATCTTTTTGAATTATGGATTTCTCTGGATATATGCCCAGGAGTGTGATTGCTGGATCATATGGTAGCTCTATTTTTAGTTTTTTACGAAACCTCCATACTGTTCTCCATAGTGACTGTACTAACTTATATTCCCATCAACAGTGTAGGAGTGTTCCCTTTTCTCCACAGCCTCTCCAGCATTTATTGTTTGTAGATGTTTTTGATGATGGCCATTCTGACTGGTGTGAGGTGATACCTTATTGTAGTTTTGATTGGCATTTCTCTAATAATTAGTGGTGTTTAGCATCTTTTCATGTATTTTTTGGCCATCTTTATGTCTTCTTTGGAGAAATGTCTACTTAGGTCTTCTGCCCAGTTTTTGATTGGGTGTTTTTTTTGGCATAGAGCTGCATGAGCTTACAAACTTTGCAGATTAATTTCTTGAGAGTTGCAACATTTACAAATATTTTCTTCCATTCTGTGGGTTATCTTTTTATCTGTTTATGGTTTCCTTTGTTGTGCAAATGCTTTTGAGTCTAATTAGGTCTAATTTTTAATTGTTGTTTTTATTTCCATTACTCTAGGAGACAGATTGAAAAAGGTATTGCTGGGATTTATATCAAAGAGTGTTCTGCCTATGTTTTCCCCTAAGAGTTTTATAGTTTCTAGTCTTACATCTAGGTCTTTAATCCATTTGAGTTTATTTTTGTGTATGGTACTAAAGAATGTTTTATTTTTTTTTACACGTAGCTGTGTAGTTTTCCCAGCATAATTTATTGAAAATACTGTTTTTTCTCCATTGTATAGTCTTGCCTCCTTTGTCATAGATTAATTGACCATAGGTGCATGGGTTCATTTCTGGGCTTTCTATCCTGTTCCATTGATCTATATTTCTGTTTTTGTGCCATATAATACTGTTTTGATTACTGTAGTTTTGTAGTATAGTCTGAAGCCAGGGAGCCTGATTCCTCCAGCTCTGTTTTTCTTTCTCAAGAT
>NW_006772098.1:0-852 GCF_000442215.2 Lipotes vexillifer
CCCACCCTCCCTATCCCACCCCTCCAGGCAGCCACAAAGAACCGAGCCGTTTTTAAAAACATCCTTAATAGTTTAAAAACTTCGAGTTCAATAGCAGAAATCAGCAACTTGGGAATTTGTGATCATTGTAGAAAAATAAAGACATCCAAAGGAGTGGATAAAAGTCGTCCAGAGCTACTACTCACTAAATGCAGGAAACACTGTTTCCATAGCTCATGCAGGTGACCAACTAGCTACTTCTTAAATAGCAATCCATTTCCCCAGGAGGTTGGAGAGGTTGGATGTTTCATTACCAGAAAGGAATTGTGCTTCCATTGGCTAAGTTGAAATTTGTCCCTTACAATGTATACTTTCTGCCCATAGTTCTAATCCTCGCTATAGTGTAAGTCCTCATTCTTTTTCCCACCTGCCCCTTCAAATAAGTACTTTCTTAGTAAATATACTGAGTTACTTAAGGCAGTGGTGTTCCTCCAACTTGTTTTGATTCATACTCAGAGGAAAAAAAATTATATTTTACATCACAACCCGTTGTACACACACAAAGCTTAAATGAATGTTTCAGAAAACAATTCTCATGCTTAGTACAGGCACATTCTTCTGGTATTTTCAATTCTCTTCTGTTTCATTAAAAAAAATTGCTGATCAAGATCCATTGGATTGGGCTTCCCTGGTGGTGCAGTGGTTGAGGGTCTGCCTGCTGATGCAGGGGATGCGGGTTCGTGCCCCGATCGAGGAGGATCCCACATACCGCGGAGCGGCTGGGCCCGTGAGCCATGGCCGCTGAGCCTGCGTGTCCAGAGCCTGTGCTCCGCAACGGGAGAGACCACAACAGTGAGAGGCCCGCGTACCGTA
>NW_006772098.1:862-24517 GCF_000442215.2 Lipotes vexillifer
AAAAAAAAAAAAAAAGATCAATTGGATTACTTGGGTCCCAGCAATAAGTCACAGTGCTCAAGTTAGAGAGGCGCTGCTCTTGGGGATCCTGTTTTATTCTCATGGCTGGGACACAACTGTAGCCAGAATCTGGAGATGAAACCCTAAGACTTTCTAACCTTGAAGGTGAAATCTGTGACCCACTTCCAGTGTGCTTTTAACTTTGCAGAAGGGAGATCAATATATTTATATGTTACTGATATCTTTTTTTCATTTATTTTTTATTAAAGTATAGTTGAATTACAATGTTGTGTTAATTATTGCTGTACAGCAAAGTGACTCAGTTACACACATATATACATTATTTTTCATATTCTTTTCCATTATGTTTTATCACAGGATATTGAATATAGTTCCCTGTGCCATACAGTAGGACCTTGTTGTTTATCCATTCCATATATACAAGTTTGCATCTGCTAATCCCAAACTCCCACTCCACCCCTCCCCCTTGGCAACCATCAGTCTGTTCTCTATGTCCCTGATTTTGTTTCTGTTTCATAGATAGGTTCATTTGTGTCATATTTTAGATTCCACTATCATGTGGATATCATGTGGTATTTGTCTTTCTCCTTCTGACTTACTTCACTTAGTATGATAATCTCTAGTTACAACCGTGTTGCTGCAAATGGCATGGTCTCATTCTTTTTTATGGCTGAGTAGTATTCCATTGTATATATGTACCACATCTTCTTTATCCATTCATCTGTTGTTGGACATTTAGGTTGTTTACATGTCTTGGCTACTGTGAATAGTGCTGCTGTGAACATAGGGGTGCATGTATCTTTTTGAATTATAGTTTTGTCTGGATATATGCCCAGGAGTGGGATTGCTGGATCATATGGCAACTCTGTTTTTAGTTTTCTGAGGAACCTCCATACTGTTTTCCATAGTGGCTGCACCAACTTACATTCCCACAAAAAGTGTAGGAGGGTTCCCTTTTCTCCACACCCTCTCCAGCATTTGTTATTTATAGACTTTTTAATGATGACCTTTCTGACCTGCATGAGGTGGTTCCTCATTGTAGTTTTGATTTGCATTTCTCTAATAATTAGTGATGTTGAGCATCTTTTCATATGCCTATTGGCCATCTGTATTTTTTCTTTGGAGAAATGTCTCTTTAGGTCTTCTGCCCATTTTTTTGATCGGGTTGTTTGTTTTTTTTGTTGTCAAGTTGTATGAGCTGTTTGTATATTTTACTAATATCTTAAAAACCTTTCTGAGCATGGGTCCATATGAAAGCATATGAATACCAAGGGCTGGGTTGGGTCAAGCAGATGCTTCCCGGAAACAATGAGAGCTCATACTTTTGAACTTGCCCTCAAGGGTGCTAGTTATAGTCATGGAAACCCACAGTTTAAGAACTGACACATCCCCTCTTCTCATGAGGATCATTCCCACATTTCCAGTTCCAAGGGTGTAAGCACTGCCCTTGGGTTAGGAGCCAGCCCGAGGGTCAGAGTTACCACCTGATCAAGTTCAATGACCAGTCCCCAATGTGGAACCAAGGGTGGTAGTTGTCAACTTGGAAGTCCACAGATCAGGAAATGGCTGATGCTCCTGGTGGATTCATTATACTGAAAGAAGATGAAATTGCTTGACGAACTTTTCAGCTCATAACTGCCGCCTCCAATCAGTGCACGTTTAATGAGGGACACACAAATTAATTAGTGTAAGTTGTAAATGCTGAGTAAGCTGAAAGTAAAAGAGGAAGAGGTGAAGAGGGTGACTACTGTGTTTTTTTTTTCAGGATCAGGAGAGTTGCTTTCATTAGAAATAGCTTTGGGAATGACAAGTATTATGCAAAGAAAAAAGGAATATTACTTCTCCTCACACATGGAGTAATGATGTTTAAAATTCACAGTTGAAAATAAAACCTAAGTCACTTAATGAAGATTGTTACATGACACTGGAATTATACAATATTTCTGTATAGATGAAACATTAACACAAAAATAGAGTGATGATGAAAAAATTAAGTTAGCTTTGAACCTGTTGTAAAACACAGAAAAGTTTCTGATTTTTATTTTTTTGCGGTACACGGGCCTCTCACCGTTGTGGCCTCTCCCCTTGCGGAGCACAGGCTCCGGACGCGCGCAGGCTCAGCGGCTATGGCTCACGGGCCCAGCCGCTCCGCGGCACGTGGGATCTTCCCGGACCGGGGCACGAACCCGTGTCCCCTGCATCGGCAGGCGGACTCTCAACCACTGCGCCACCAGGGAAGCCCAAGTTTCTGATTTTTTAATGTGTTAGGCTTAAAAAGGCTGGAAAGAGACCACAATATGTGAAAGCTAGAGGGATTTTATACAATATTTAGTTCATCCCTTTTGGCAGTTAAGTAAGCACAAATCATTTTTGGAAAGCGGTAGGAAGAAACAACAACACATGGTTTCAGGCTAAACCAGAACAGAAACAGCATCTTTTAGTGTCGGAAAACAGTCTTATTTTTCCAAGTTGCCTTGGATATGTAATTTCTTTCTCATATAGTCATAGTCTCCCCTCCTCTGCACCCTCCTCCTCCTTCCTCTTCATTTTTGAGAATTTCACTGTTCTTTAAGTAGCTTATCTAGCAGGGTGATCACACATTCTAGTTTGCCAGGCACAATCAATCCTGAATTATAGCAGTTGCCCCGGGATCCATCCAAGTTTTGTCCAAATTCTTTTAAATACAGTTTAAAAAATTATTTAGTTGCATTGATATGGTTTTTAATTATGATTAATCTTACTGTTAATCGTTGCATTTACAGTAACGGTGGAGGTTGATAGGCCTTCATTTTATCCTTTTATCTTCTGCTGTGGTCTCATCCCACATTATATTAAAGGCATGGGTAAAGGGTTCTCCCTTTAATAACCTTAAAGCATGGTTAAATGTGATAGGCCACTAACGATGACCTATCTCTCTTTTAATATGAATCTTTCCAGACTCAAGATAACTAATAATATCCTTTAAAGGACATTATTTTTTAGGGCATCCAGTGATATAACCAAGTGCTCCTGGACACAGATAGCAAAGGGTAACTAACTCAACTCCTTCCTGTTTCACATTATGATAGGGGAAGTATCTGATGCCTGTTACCTGTTGCCACTTGGTATATCAGCTAGTTGTCCTATAGCTTTGCCGTAACCTTCAAAATGCACAAGATCATCAGGCTGTGAAGTCAGTGGAAAATGGGAAATTATATATATATGAAATTTGTGTGAGAGCTAGAGTATAAACATTCCTACCACGGAGGATTTAGAGAGTGGTCTGAATGCTCTTGCTCCATTAACTCATTCATTTTATAGTATTAATCTACAACTATTTATTTCTTTTATTGTTTGGCAGTTAAAAATTTTTTTTACAATAAACTATCCAGAGCAATGACTTAAAAAAGAGAAAGAGCGCTTCCCTGGTGGCGCAGTGGTTGGGAGTCTGCCTGCCGATGCAGGGGACACGGGTTCGTGCCCCGGTCCAGGAAGATCCCACATGCCGTGGAGCAGCTGGGCCCGTGAGCCATGGCCACTGGGCCTGCGCGTCAGGATCCTGTGCTCCGAAGCGGGAGAGGCCACAACAGTGAGAGGCCCACGTACCACAAAAAAAAAAAAAAGGGAAAGAAATGTTTACTGAAAAATTAAATACTGATACTTAATTTTCTCAGACAGGTCGATGATGAATGTGTAACTTACATTTCTGATCTATGAAGCAGATGATGGTGGTATCAGTGACCATATGAAGACCAGAAGACACAAGTCTGCTAAGGACACATCATCATCTCTTTAAAAATTAGTTATTTTAAACTAACAAGTTATCACAGGCACTGCAAAAGATCTATTTATATGTCTCTTTGAGAAGCACAACTTTTCATTTAAATCAAGTGGCTGTTTTGTTCATGCCTTTGGAGCAAGGATCACCCTCTGGACTAGGGGCCATTCCTTAGGATGAAGGACAAGACTGAAACAGACCTGTCCTAATAAGGAAGAAAATGAAACTTGACAGGATTGAAAAGATCGGCCAGTAATTAACTGCCTGCCAGAATAAAATGCAATATCACTTAAAGAAAGGCAACATAATCCACTCTCTACAATGTATCATCCACAAGGTCTAGCATATTCACAAATCGTGAAATAATCAGAAAGCAGGAAAATATGACTTGTAATCCAAAGAAAAGTATCTAACTGAATAGATTCTGAGTTGACCTAGATATTGTAATTAGCATACCAGAGTCCCTTCCCCTACTGCAGCACCATATGATCAGAAAGAGCCTCCCTAGCTCTCAGCTTCTCCTAGTGGGGGGAATGGTTTGGTTCACACATCCAGCACCCAACTTTTCTGAGAGGGCTCCCTATAGGACTGAATTCTGTCCTCACAGAGTAGGAACTAGGATGGGTCCACTGTAGTCTAGCAGCCTGGGGGAGACTAGAGATGGCAGCTTGGAATAGCAGATGGTATAGTTCCCCATCCCATATAGGTATTTTGATCTAATCTGCTACTGAATCCCTCTAGTGAATTTTTCAGTACAGTTATTGCATTCTTCAGCTTCACCTTTAGTTTTACCACAAAGCCATCTGACAGAAACCACAGCTGCTTGCTTCTCCCTGGGGATGGAAAGAGTTGGTAGAGGTCCCCAGGTTGGTGGGGGCATCTCCTGTATGAGGCCAGTCAGTGAGGACAAGCAGAGGTACCTGCTTTATCTAATGTGTGAAAACACAAACACAAAGAGTCAACAACAATGTAGCATTAGGGGAAGATGTTCCAAAGGAACAAGATGAGTTTCCAGGCTGACCCAAATGAAGCATAGTTATACGATTTACTTGAAAAAGAATTCAAAGTAGCTGTCATAAAGATGCTTAGTGAAGTCAAGAGAACTCATGAAAAAAGTGAGAATTTCAACAGAGATAGAAAATATTTTTTAAATATATCAAACAAATTAGGAAGCTGAAGAATGCAATAACTGTACTGAAAAATTCACTAGAGGGATTCAATAGCAGATTAGATCAAAACACCTATAGAATGCACACAAGAGAAAAGCAGAAAGGAATCAAAGCATACCAATACAAAAAAAAATCAATAAAATACAAAGGTAGATAGTAAGAGCAGGAAAGACAGACAAACAGAAACTAGCAGAAAACAAGAAAATGGCAACAGTAAATCCTTCTCTATTTATGGAGTGATGCCTGAGGTTCCTGGAACTTTTGCCTAAGTCAACCCTGTCTTTGAGTAGAGAGCTCCCAAGGTGAGGATATTTCCCCTTCTTCCTATTTAACCTATGGCAAATACTTTTTAAATTAGTCCAAGGACTTAGAAATCTAAAATACATTGCAGAATTTAGTGAACTGTTTACTCACCCTGAATTGAGTAGTTGAAGGAGAACTAGAAAAATCTGAATGCTTCCCCAAACTAACTCTCATTTGCATATAGCATTTTGCTTTCAATTACACACACCAGTGGAATAGATATTTTTATTGCTTTGATTTACAGATGAAGAGACTAAGAATTAGAGATGTTACATCACTTGCCTAAAAAGCTTTTGAGTCAGCATTTGAACTCAGATCTTCTGATCCAAAGAATATCTTTTTCACTGCACACTGATTATATCCTTAAATGTCTCCCACTTTTAACCAACTAAATTTCAAATTACTTGAACATTCATTTTTAACCAGGAAACGTTAGTGTAAGATATATATTTTGGGGAAATACTCTCTTCTATGTTCTCTTCTTGGGTATTATATCTTTTGAGAAATCCTGCAAAATAGCCTTACTTGACTTAATTTCAACCAGTGTTTTCCATCCAAACAATGGCCCCGTATTGTTTCTTTGAATTCAGTTTGGGAAACAGTGCCCAAAAATGGGATGTTGTGGGCTTAAAATATAAAGGCCATTATATTAATTCCTTATATTATTTATAGCCTTTCCCTCACTATTCAAGGGTTAATTTCTTCCCCCCAAAACCCCTCTAAAAGTAAATTCTCTAAGTCAAGTATATAATTATGATTAATTTCAATGGAAAAACTTTTAAAGCATTCTTGGACCTCCAACTTAATACCCATTTATGCTAACACAACACTGAATTCTATTAAACGGACCTGATAGTATGAACAATTAACATTAGCAATTGTGGCATAGCAGGCAATGAACTTCCTGTGATAATTCTGTACTATGGCATCTTCTGGGCTAGCTCTTGTGTAGGTGACTTATGTAATAAATGGTATGTAGCAATTAGGCTGCTTAGGACAAAGCTCACGAAATGTACAAACATGATACTCAATGTCTTTATAATTAAACAGTTAATAAAAGAACCAAACAGAATAGTAGAGACCAAAGAGATAGATGAAAGCAAAATATTCATTCCATGAGATCCTCAGGACTATAGAATGAGCAAACAATGAGGATCCTGAAAGAACCATATGCTACATGTGGCAAAAATATAACTATGACAGTGACAAAAGGCGGCTGTTGTTTTACTCTGCCAGCTGCTTGGCATGTGAGATCTGAATTTATCTTTGTAATGGAGGGGAAGTGTGCTGCAGGGAGAGCTAGGTATTACATGAACCTTCTCGCCTAATTAGAATTCTTATCATCCAAATGGATGTATCCTAGAGTTTGATCATGATGCTGTTCAATTGACATGATAATTCTCTAGTCATTTTCTCATTTGATCCTTGCAGTAACTCTGAGGTGGCCCTGTTGGGGCTCAACACCAAATTTTCTAATGCCAAGTTTAATCCTATTCCTTTGGTCTTTTGGGTTCATTATCTTAGTTCCTAAGCTCTCTGGCATCCCCGCACCACAGGCTCTAAGGTCTTGGCTTAAGATTTCTGAAGATTCTCATCTATTTTGAGTGTAATGCATAAAGGCAGTCTCTGGTTCATATTAAAGAGAGCAAGGCCCCTGGAGTGGGTGTCTGGGTTTCTTCCAGAGCAAAGTGGAGTAATAACAGGACTCAACTTAGAGAACTTTGGGGAGGATTAAAGAGTTAATCAGTGAAAAGTGCTGGCAGATAATATACACCAGAAACGGTAGCCATTACTATCAGACATCACCAGATACTTACCGAGTGGCATCAGTGAACCAGACCATGCCCTGGCAGGGGCAGAGCTAAACCCACGTCCTCCTTCCCTGCTAGAGCTTAGGGCCAGTGGTGGAGCCAGAGAGAGAAATGTGCACAGAAGAGAGGCATTTGAGAGGTTTTGTTCTGTGTTTATTTTTAAACAGCTTTATTGACGTATAACTGACTTACAGTGAGATACATATATTTAAAGTGGATGATTTGGCACATTTTGGCATATACCTGTGAAACCATCACCACAGTCAAGATAAGGAACATACCCATAATCCCCCCAAGTTTTCTCATGCTCCTTCAAAGTCCTTCCCACGCCCCCAACCCCTATTCTCAGGTAACCATTGATATGCTTTCTAGCAATAGGCCAGTTCTAGCAATCATGTAAGTTGTTGTTGCATGTGTATTTTGTGTGGTAACATTAACCCTGACTTATCTTACCCTCTTTTATTTTTTGTACCCTCACCCCTAATTTTATCTTGTTAATTTTTGGTGTATTCCTATAAGGTACCTCAAATCCATTTTTCAAAAGAGAGTACAGATCAAGGAAGTATTAAATCTGGCACAATTTGAAAAACATCAGAAAACTTCCCTCTGTCCTCAAATCTCTTTTCTTTCTATTTGTCAGGAATGAAATTCTTCCATTAGAGACTCATTCTTTTGGATTATGAGGTATTTTCTTTTAAATCCTCAGAGTAATGAGATAGTCATATATCTGAACCTTTCCAAGTGGACAGCTGGAGGTTGAGGTGGATGGAATTGGAGAGAGAATAGGGAGAACAAGAAGCCACTACATGATGGAAAGGGAAAAGATGCTGGCAAAAAAAATCAAAAGGAAGCAACAGGAAGGGAAGCCATCCTTGTCTGATTTCACTCATGTCCTTGCTGAGAAGTAAGAATTTTATTTTGATTGATTGATTTTGCTTTTTTGGGGGTGGGGGAAGTCTTCACAAGGTAAGAATTAAGTTAAGTAACAATGGCAACTAGTGCATCTTTGCTGAACTACCCAGAAAGCTTTGACGACTGAAGCAGAAAAATGGAATAAAAATGAAGGGTCCCACGTTAAAGTCACGCAGTTTGAGTGGAAATCATTTACTTGTCCTTCATTCTCTGCAGTCCTGAAGCTGACCTGGTGTTAGCTGAAGCAAGGGCAGACAAAATGTAAACTGCAAGAGAGAGAAAATTCTATTTATGTCCTAAGGTGCCAGATACAACGGGAAATCGTGGACACACACCCAAATCAATAGACTCGGAGAAGAGTCAGCGTAGTGCCTGAAAGCAATTCTAAAAAGAAAGAGAGGGAGAGAGGCTCCCTACCACAAACAAAACAAAACCATTCTAATGTGACTGAAAAATTAGACATCAGAAAAAGTACCCAGGGCTGGGAACAATGATTCAGAAAGCAGAGAAAAGGGAAAGACAAGCAGCTGAGCTGTCGATTTAGAGCGCTTGGCAGTCGCACACAACTTGCTGTCGAAAATCTTGTTGACGGAGGCAAAACTCCTTAGGGTATCAAGTTCCTGCAAACATGTTACCCCTTACAGACGTAAGTCTATCATCCCGTGGCTTGGTAAATTTAATTTAAATGACTATGAAAACCTGTGTTTGATTAAAAGTTCATTTTTGTAGCTACCAGGAGAAAAATCGGTAAGGCAGTTCTCTGTTCTAGACAACAGGCTAGAGAAGGAAAAATGAACGGTAGTAGATTCTCTGAGGCTTAGTGCCTCAGATAAGTTTTCTGATTTAGCATTCAGTACTGAATCCTGACCTCAAGTGCAGGTGGCATTTCCTTTTAGAGCCAAGCTGTAAACATTCCAGGTACGAAAATTCAACTGCAAAACATACGGGGTATAAACGGATGTACATTACAGCATTTTATTTGGAAGGGGGCTTGTGGGATAGCTTAATGGTAGCACCCCTGCAGTGTGGGAGCCTGAAAGGATTACAGTAAAGGGCTTCATGAATATTTATTAAAGTGGTAAATAAGGATGGCTTGAAGGGTCTCTATATCCAATGCAGCAATATCCTGGGAGAAGGAAAATGCTGGAAATTGTGAAGTTCTTATTGCCACATGTGTCAGAGAATCATATTACTCACAAATGGCACAGCCATACCGAATTGTAGCTTTTCTCCCCCAAATCACCGTTATATTTTACTACCCACTCTATTCTCGTTTGGTTGCCGCCTCTTACTTTCATTGTGTATGGAGTCACTCAGTTTTGTTTCCTAGACTCGCAGGTGGGGATATATCATCGTACGCTAGCTGAGCTTTGAGAAGCATGCCTCTGGTCTCTGATGTGCCTAGGATCCATTTGGCAGAAAGTTAGTTATTTGAGGCTTTTCCATTCTGCTGTTAAACATCTTTCCTCTTACCTCCAAGCTCTCTCTTCTTGCTTTTTTAGCTGCCTCAATGCCTCATCTGGTCCATCCACCCTGCTTGGTGTTTATTTCCCTCCGAAAACCTTATTTCATCACTTGTCAATCAGGCACTGCGGTGTTGGTGCACATAAATTAATGAATGATTCTCCCAGATAAAAGTCTTACCTTTAACCAGGAAATCTTACTCTTTGGATACAAAGGAGTCTATATATTTCTATATGCTGCCTTACGTTAGGCTACTTGGGAGCTATTCTTGGTAGCAGAACCTTATCACAGTCTCAGTATACCAATATTTATAAGTTGCAATAATTTCTTATATATTTGTGGATTCTACTTAAAGATTTTTTTTTTTTTAATTATGAGAGTCACAGTTTCAGATCACTTAGACTTTTCGTTTAGCCTCCTATACCAGGAGGGCATTGAAGGTCAGCAAAATTCTCCTGCTGATAAATCCTGAGGTTTAATCTTGAGGGTGGATTTATCCTTACTTTGCCAGATCAGAGCTAAGATTAGCAAACTTTTCTAAATCTAATTCATCAGTTGACCCTTTCTGACTGGATTCTTCTTCAGTCCACTTCAAATTAATGTTTAAAGCCCAAAGATGGTAATACTTTTTTCAGAGGGAAAGAGGTAAAAAGGAAGGGAAGAATCCCTCGTATTTTGTGCTACAGCTCAGCTAAGAATCTGTGGTAGTTGCTATACTAACTCACTCACCTGAGTCTTACTAAATGCTTGCTAGATTAAATTGGATTGAACTAAGGTCTGTATTTGAGAAATTACAATATGACTTTCACACCCACTCCGTTTTTGTGCGTTTTGAAATTATAGTGTTTTTGCAGTCACATCTCTGCCAAAGAATGTGACAGTCAAGGTTCTGGGATCATGTTCTTGTTCCTAAATCTTTTTAGTTTATTAGTCTCCTCAGGTCATATCTCTCAATCTATAAGCTCATGTCTGGTCTTCAGTTGTTTCCAGAAGGTGCTTCCCTGGCACCTTCTCCCACTTCACAAAAGCTCTTTGAATCCAGATTTGTACATCACATAACTAGGCTTTGAAATCTCCAGGCTGCAGTCTGGGTCCCTCCAAAGCCACAGCTGTAACTTGTTTCCACAGCATCTTGAGGAGACATGGTTGGTAAACACTGTTTAAACTGCCTTGTGTTTACTTGGCTGGGCTGTACGTCAGGCAGCACCACAGAAATCTCAACAATTTATGTCATTTTGCATTTCACATGCTTAAGTTTTCTCCACCTTGAGAGGCAGAATTTGTTACAGTACAGTTTCCCTTTGTGTCACTGACCTTTGTTTCCGGAAGATAGTGTTGTCTCTATATTTCCGGTCCATCTTTAGGATTTTCAGGGGAGCTTTAACAACAGTGCTTGTGTTGGGGAGGAAGAAATGTTCCTCTACCCTTCTAGGTTCTTCTGAGTGGTCTAAGAATTAAATTGACATGAGACAGATGAAAAGGAGAAAATCAAACAAAAGCAGAATAACACGTACACATGGGAGAGATCCAGGAAGACTGAGTAACTTGCCAAAATGGCTGAAGCCCTCACCTTAAATAGCATCTTCAATTAAAGACAAAAGAGAATGTCGGGGGTATGGTTTGAGACTTCAAGGGGGAGGAAGGAAATGGAGATGGAAAAGCAAATGTTTGGTAAACAAATGTTTGCTGGGTCCTGTAGTGACAAGGGGACACAGAGAGGACCCTGACCTCTAGGCCCTGCCAAGTTTCCCCTACCTCACCAAGTCCATATTCTTTGCAGATATATCTGGTGATAGCTCCATTCTTGGGACAGGCTCTCTATCTAAATTCTTTTAGGCAGTAATGAGGAAGGTCAGAGTTTCTTCCGGAGTCTTTTGGGCCTTGATTTTTTTCAGCTTGAAATAACCCACATGCCAAAGAGACATTTTGGGTGGCAAATCTTGCTCCCCTACACTTGCTGATTTTCCTACATACCATCTTGTGCTTCTCTTCACGACCCAGCGAGTACATGATGAGATAGGAGACACATCGGGTTTCTGGTAGGTGATGGAATTTTTACCTATAAACTTTTGAGCAGCACACAGCTACTTGGTTTACCACTGGAGACCAAAGCTAACACTTCATTTTCACAATATATTGACATTTCAGTGTACCCATAGCATATCATTTTTTATTTTTTTCTTCCAAATTTATACCAATGATTTTTGCACTGTGTCCTGGTTGAAGGCAAACTATCGACTATCTACTTTTCTAAGACCTTGCGTACAGACTTTAATAAGGAAAAACTCCTATTTGAAACATAAAAACGTAACTCAGTTGTAAATTCTGGCAAGTCTGGCAAACATGTACCTTCCTGCTTTGATGTCTGCTTTTCTGTTAGTTTGAGAAGGAGCCTGTATGTGTTGCTGGGATGATTTGGCCGGGGGAGGGAACAGAGGCTGCAGAAGTACTGGTAACGTTTAGAACATCAGAGCACACCCATATTTACATATAAACACTCCAACTTACCTCAAAGCTAAACACAAATTTTAAAACATTATGCCTTTGTGGTCATTAAGAATGGCATCACTGCTCCCTTTCAACACATTGAAATTTGGGAATTGAATGGATGTCTCTGCTCATCAATTTTCTATCTTAATTAGGGTTGCCAGATTTCACCAAGACACAGGGCACCCAGTTAAACTCGAATTTCAGATATACAAGGGTAGTTTTTTTTTTTTTTAAAGAAGATGTTGGGGGTAGGAGTTTATTAATTAATTAATTTAGTTTTGCTGCGTTGGGTCTTCGTTTCTATGCGAGGGCTTTCTCTAGTTGTGGCAAGCGGGAGCCACTCTTCATCGCGGTGCGCGGGCCTCTCACTATCGCGGCCTCTCTTGTTGCGGAGCACAGGCTCCAGACGCGCAGGCTCAGTAGTTGTGGCTCACGGGCCCAGTTGCTCCGCGGCATGTGGGATCCTCCCAGACCAGGGCTCGAACCCGTGTCCCCTGCATTAGCAGGCAGATTCTCAACCACTGTGCCACCAGGGAAGCCCCAAGGGTAGTTTTTGAGTGTAAGTACGTTCCATGCAATACTTGGACAAATATTGCATGGATTATACTTTATACTAAAACAGTATTCTTTGTGTATCTGAAATTCAAATGTAAATGTATTTTTCTGGCAACCTTAATGTGTCAGTAACTAAGTAATCCAGTCAAACTCAATCTCCCTTCCCTCTTCTCCTGGCCACTCTCTGATTCTGGACTTCTGAATGAAGAAAGGACTCCTTAGAGCATCCTGCTGAGACTCCCACAAATTCGGCATCATTAGCACCTGCACATAGAGGTAGAGGCCTTTAAAAAAAATGCATAAAAAAGGAGCTTCTTAACTACAGCAATTCACGTCTATAATCCTTTCCCTGTGCAACCTCACTCCAGTCATTAGCACATGATATTTTGCAGCTGGTTGAGCCAGCTCTGACCCGGATTCAGGTGGGGATAGAAGGACATTTACAATTTTTATATCAGAGTGCTTCTGTAAACCCAGATAAATAAATATGTAGCAGCAGGTGATGCAAAGAACCAAGGAAAAGAGATGAAAACAGACAGAACCTCATCATTTAGGCAAAATCTAGTCTGTGGTGTGAAATTCTGGAATGTAGTGCATCAATTTACTTTCCCCCAGGTGAGATATTTTATATCTTTAGAGTGCAGATGTGTGAGGTTTATACTAGCTGACAGCATCTTTGTAAATGGGCCATCAGGGCCACACAGAGGTATGAATTTGTCCACCAAAATGGTCAAATTACTAAATTATCCTCCTGATTCCCATGTTCTGCCGCATTTTCTGAGTCATAAGTTAGAAGAGTGCAGCCATTACTTTTGAAGTTTCCACTATTAAGTGTCCAGACCTGAAGTATTCAGGACTACACCTCCTACCAAAATGCAGTCTATAATTACTTCAGAAACACCACTCAGGCCCTGCTCTTCTTAGATGAGAGGCCTGGGATGTTATTTTGTTTTGTACTTAAAGGCTAATGACTATACCTCCCAGCAGGGCCACTCGAGACCAATGGTAAAATTAAACCATCATTGTTGTGACACCTCTGGATCAGGGTTTGACTTCTAACATCTGTTTAATGATGCATTGTTTTTGAAAAGTTGCTCATTTGAAGTCTTTTCCAAAAGCAGTAAAAATATCTTTCCAGTTCAATCTCAACTCAGAGTGAAAGAAAACCTTTTTTTTTCAACACCAAGCTTAACCTTTCTGAAAAGGCTAGAGGAGGCTCAAGAGCTACAGTTCAGTAGGGGCTTCAGTTTGTTCATATAGCACGTCTGGGGCAGGATGAATAGCATGGTGCCAATTTCCAAATGAATTCTTGGCTAGGATGCTTAACCTTTCGCCTGTGCTCCGCAACAAGAGAGGCCGCGATAGTGAGAGGCCCACGCACCGCGATGAAGAGTGGCTCCCGCTTGCCACAACTAGAGAAAGCCCTCGCATAGAAACGAAGACCCAACGCAGCAAAAATAAATTAATTAATTAATAAACTCCTACCCCCAACATCTTCTTTAAAAAAAAAAACTACCCTTGTATATCTGAAATTCGAGTTTAACTGGGTGCCCTGTGCCCTGTGTCTTGGTGAAATCTGGCAACCCTAATTAAGATAGAAAATTGATGAGCAGAGACATCCATTCAATTCCCAAGGATGCTTAACCTTTCTGAAAAGGCTAGAGGAGGCTCAAGAGCTACAGTTCAGTAGGGGCTTCAGTTTGTTCATATAGCACGTCTGGGGCAGGATGAATAGCATGGTGCCAATTTCCAAATGAATTCTTGGCTAGGATGCTTTGATCTCCACCTACATTTGAGAAGAAGTGAGTAGTTCTGCTTTCACGGCCATTCCTCCTTGGATTCCCCCTGGGATGTGACCAGAGCTTCATGGGGAAATACAAGTGGTAAAAGTCTTATTCTCACAATTCCTGTGACACTATACAGCCTTCAACCACTCCCCATTTGCTACGAAATAATGTTCCAACTCCTTAGCCTGGCTTTTAAGATCTCTGAGCATGTTCCGTTGGTCCATAATGACATTTCAACAAGACAGTCCTTCGTTGTGAGGGGTTGCCCTATATATCGCAGGATGTCCAGCATGCATGGTCTTTCTGTTACTCTGACAAACAGACAGGTCCACCTGCTCCCCAGGAGTTGGTAATATTCCTAGTCCGAACCCCTTTTTCAGAGTATGGCCCTGATTTACCTTTCCCACCTATATTCCCATTATTCCAATGGGTGAGTGTTATGCCCTAGACATAGTGTATGCTATTTGCTACTGTAAAGATTAAGCAAGATAAATTAATAAAGCAACCTGTACACTCTTTGCACCTAGTAAAGGTTCTGTAAAGGCAGGATGGCCTCTACACTTGCATGTGTCTCGCACACAAGTTTGCTGCTATCCACATTCCATCATTCTGGGTGTAATACCCTTTTCTGACCTGTGACTATCCGAACCCTACTTTCTTTTAGGTACAACTTATGTGATATATGAAATCTCTCTTAATCTCATCTTCTAAGTTCTTTTACTGCTCAGGGTCTGTGTTAGGCACTTCAGGTCTTAGCTGGAAAGACAAATAAAATAGTGTTTACTGTGTGGCATGACAGGTACAGTAGCAGGGACCAGTACAGTAAGGGAAGCCTAGACCTTAGGGGTGGTGTAAAAGAGTCTTCATGAAAGATTTTCTACAAGACTGATGCTTGAGTTGAATTTTGAAGGCAAAGTGTTGATTAGATGGAAAGGGAGGTGGGAAGCATATTCCAGCTAGAGGGAAAAGGCATGTGCGAAGGCCTGGTGCTAGCAGTTCATTTTCCAGAGCATATAGAGAAATGTCAGGAAATGAAGCAGGAAATGTAGCCAGAAGTGAAATCATAAAGGGTTTTGTTTGATGAGCTATGGAGTTTGTACTTCATTCTGCAAGTTGTGAGAGTAGTTGAAGGATTTTATTTCACTTATTACCTTTCTCCACCTTACATTATAATTACATATTTATAGTTTCCAAACTAGATCATATCTTCCTCATGGACAGAGCCTACCTTTGTTTCATCTTTGCGTTCACTACAAAGTTTACCAGAATATTTTGCAGACAGCAGATTTTCTAGGATTGTTTTTGATTAATTAAAGATTAATGAATGAAATTTTATAATTTTTTCTCACCTAAAGAATGCTTATCCATTTGTTTCATTTTAATAGACTGTTGTGGGCATTTTGGATTTACCTTTAAGCTCACTTATCAAGTAACTTTTTTCTCTTTGTGTGAACAGTTGGCTTCCAGTTTGGGGCAGTTGTGATGGTCACTTGTGAGTTGAATCATCAATTCTTTGTTCTGTTATTCATGTTCATATTCATAAAACAATGTGTCCAATTGTCAGTGGTCACCTGGGCAATGATAAATCAGAAATAAAAAACAGAGTGATTAAAAATTCAGGCCTAAAACCCATTAAACCCTTCTTTCTTTGGAAATAATCTGAAACCCAGATAATCCTCTCTCTCTCTCCTGAAGGCTAGCAGACTCCAGCCAAATGGCTTCCAGAGGGGAAGGGAGGCTCAGGAAAGGGGTTCCTTCACGGAAAAAGGCTGTCTTCATTCTCCAAACTGTCAACATTCACACTTGGGCTTATTTCAGTTGACAGAAAATTGGAGGAGAGATATTTTCAAGTCCTCCTGGGCCCTGAGGCTGGAAAGCAGACAGACCTCTCCATTCCCAAGGAGCTGAAACTTTGAGTGATGAATTATCTTTGTCAAACATAAAACAGGGCACACTTCTGTTGTCTGTCCATTAATACTCACTCATTATCTGCACTTCTCATTCTCCTCTTAGTTATTAGAAAGGAGGAGATGGCTAGAAAGTCACAGGGTTCTGGTCCAGGAGGAAGGTAGGTAAGTGGTTAAATTAGTCTTGCATATCCCCCAGGGTTTATGGGAAATCCTGCTGGGAAGAAATTTTATAGCTCTCATGGTCAAGATTAATTAAATTGATTTCATGTTTATATTAAGCCCACATAATGAGGTGAAACTTTGAGGCGCCAGACTTTGACCAGGCCATAAACCTGTTTTACCAGCTTCTTCATTTGCTAGTTTAGATGAATAGAGAAAAAAAAATCAACCTTCTTTCTGTTTGCTCAGTGCAAATTGGTCTGCCCAACTTGAGAATCTCTGTAGATCTGTGAGAAGGTGATGCTGTCTTGTTTGTTATAGTTCCCCACTGGTTTGCAGTCTGTGATATGGGTGGAGATAATGTGAGGACAAGAGCAGAGGGAAAAAAACACAAACGATGTACTACATGTGTTACGGAATGCCAGGCGGGCTATTTAAAAGGAATGCCATGGCTTTTTAATGCAGAAGTTGCGAAAAAATTGGTAAGAGTTTGTGTAAGTCCTGCCCCAATCTGATCTCGTTGCAACAAATCATTATGCCAGATTGACTCATATATATGATCCTGGAACATGGGTGGTCTGCTGTTAATATTATGGCCGTTATATGTCAACGTTACTTTAAGGCAGAGTGTCTCAACCTGGGCATTGCCGACATATTGGGCTGGATAATTTTTGTTGTCAGGGCTGTCCTGTGCATTATGGGATATTCAGCAGCATCTCTAGCCTGTAGCACTAAATGGAATAGGAACTCCCACCTTCACCTCTCGCCAAGACTTGACAATCCAAAGTGTCTCCAGACGCTGCCAAATATCATGGGTAGAAGGCAAGCAAAATCCACGGCTTTAAAACATATTACACTTAACAAGCATTCACTAAATACGATTACAGCCTTTAAGACATTAAGAAATTTACCTCCACAGGTTACATATTCGTGCAATTAACCTTCATCCACCATCTTCCCTTACACAGCTAACATTTATCTAGAAGCTAACTCGAAACAACAAAGAACACTCAACAAGCACTGTTTTGAAGGGCTAACAGCCCCTAGTGGGGATACTGACCAATAGCTAAATGAATAAACTATTAAAGTTAGAATATAGCCTCACTTCAAATTGGTCACTGAGCGATGGACATTTGCCATGACTTGGACAGCACATATCAGTGAGTATTGGGGCAAAGCTCATGGCCAGGCAGGGGGTGGACACCACAAGCCTTGGCTTTGTGTGCTGCTGTCACTTACATTTTATCCCAAGTTGTTATAATAAATTATAAAGGATTCACAGATATTTTTCAGCTTCTCCAAAAGATAAGGAAAGCCTCATGCTTATTTATTAGTTTGTTGGGCCATTTTCAAAAAGGACTTACAGGTTTTACAATAAAAGCACGATTTATGACTCTTTCTTCCCCTGATCCTCCTGGGAAAACTCATTCATGCCTACGACTTCAACAATCACTTATATGTTATGATGGATAAGTATTTTTCTGTGTCCAAAGTTTTTTTTTTAATTGAAGTGTAATTCACACATTATAAATTGTATATAAATTCACAAACACAAATTGTATACTTTAAAAGTATATAAATCAGTGGTTTTTAGTAGATTTACAAGATTGTATAACCATTACCACTGTCTAATTTCAGAACATTTTCATCACCCCCAAAATAAACCCTATACCCATTAACAATCACTCCTCAACCCCTTCTCTCCAAATCCTTGGCAACCACTAATCTACCTTCTGTCTCTGTAGATTTGCCTGTTTGGAAATTCCATAAAACTGTAATCATACAATGTGGCTGCTATGGTCTGAATGTCTGTGTGCCCTCAGAATTCGTATGTTGAAATTCTAATCCTCAAAGTGATGTTATTTGGAGGTGGAGCCTTTCGGAGGTGACTAGGTCATGAGAGTGGGGTCCTCAGAAATCCCACAGAACGAGCACATTCCTGCTGCCACGTGAGTGTACAACCAGAAGACTGCCGTCTAGGAAGTGGGCTCTCGCCACACACTGAATCTGCTGGCGCCTTGATCTTGGACTTCCCAGAACTATGAGAAGTAAATGTTAAACCCTAGATTGGTTTAACAACCCCTTAGCAGTTTGTTTTGTCTTCCAGATCACCTCAGTCCGTTCTCTACAATCCTTCTGTAGTGATCTTTGACTGTCACTCTCTCACCTGCTTCAATTCCTCCATTGTTGTCCTTTGCCCTCTGGAGCCAGGCTAACGGCCTCAGCAAGGCAAATCCCACGTGAGTTACAACCAGAAGACTGCCGTCTAGGAAGGGGGCTCTCGCCACACACTGAATCTGCTGGCGCCTTGATCTTGGACTTCCCAGAACTATGAGAAGTAAATGTTAAACCCTAGATTGGTTTAACAACCCCTTAGCAGTTTGTTTTGTCTTCCAGATCACCTCAGTCCGTTCTCTACAATCCTTCTGTAGTGATCTTTGACTGTCACTCTCTCACCTGCTTCAATTCCTCCATTGTTGTCCTTTGCCCTCTGGAGCCAGGCTAACGGCCTCAGCAAGGCAAATCAGGCCTCTTCTGATCTCACCGTTTCCTACTTCTCCAATCTCTTCCATTACTTTTCCCTCCCACCTTCTACCCACATATTAGCTATAATGAAGTGTTCACTTTCTCAAACTCTCTGTGTGTTATAACTCTGTCCTTGTCTTAGCCCATGCTGTTCTTTTGTTCTAGAATGCCTGGTAGCTCCTTTCCTCCTCCTCCAGGAAGCCTTCTCTGATGTCTTCCACCTTCAATATGGGCATCAGTTCTTTTTCTCATGCTTCCTTGTGTCACAGCAATTACCACACTGTAATTTTCTGTTTCTTACCTACCCCTGCCTCTAAATTGCAAGCTCTCTGATGTAAGAATTGTGCCTTTGTATTAGTCTGCTACAACTGCCATAACGAAATACCACAGACTGGGTGGCTTAAACACAGAAATTTATTTTCCTCACAGTTCTGGTGGCTAGAAGTTTGAGATCAAGGTGTTGGCAGGTTTGCTTTCTTCTGAGGTCTCTCTCCTTGGCTTGTCGGTAGCCATCTTCTCTGTGTCATAATCTCTTCTTATAAGGACGCCAGTCATATTGGATCAGGCCCAGCTGAATGACCCTACTTTACCTTCACGGCCACTTTAGAGTCTCTGTCTCCAAATCGGGTCACATTCTGAGACACTGGGGCTTAGGACTTCCATGTGTGATTTCTGGGGAGACACAATTCAGGCGATAACAGCTTTCCCTTTCCCTTTGCCAACACCTAAGTCCTTAAGCAGACTCTCAATTAATGTGAGAATAAGTGAAAGAGTGCAAGATCAAAGGTCATGGAGAAGAAGGCGATCAGAAAGAAGGAGGGAAAAAGAAGACAAGAAAGGTTATGTGTAACCAATCAGACCAGAAACCCAGGGTTATCATGTTGCTAAATATTAGTGTTGCGATTAGTACTGGGCTCCATTCTGACTTCCTGAGGCCAGGGGAATAAAGGAAAACACTAAGAATTACCTTACGTTTATAAAAGATTATTTGAAGAATAGAGTTAATACAATTTAAAGAGATAGATACATTTTACAATTTTTAATTTTCTCCTTTTCTTTAAGGCTGTTCATTCCTACCATTTCCTTTGGATTTTTGGAATGTGTTTAAATTTAGACAAACAGAAAAATTCTGTGTTCTAGGGTTCAGAAAGTTAGTTATAAAACTCAATTTTGTTTATTTACTTGGCCAGGTGGGGGGATTGAAAATAAGTGACATTTCAACATAATGCACTTCTAAAAGTGACTTTATTAGGATTGTCGCCACATTTCGTTTCCACCCTCAGTGTGATTAAATCCTCCTACTGAGGATTTAACATTGACATTTGAAGGGATTGATGGAAAACTAGAATCAGATAGGCAACAGTTCATTAGCCTGTGCTTTGTTTTCAGGAAAGAGGACTTACATAAGGTTGTGTCTAAGAGTTCAGCAAAGCTTTTCGATTTTGTGTGCTGTTGACAATGAGAACCACAGACACTTCAAGGTGGTCTCCTATGAAACCCAGTCCATCAAGTGCTCAGCTTCTTCCTCCAGCAGATGAGGAAGTTGGACCAGGGTCTCTCAGCACCAGTCTAGCCCCATCATTCTGAAATTGTATGGATCCTAGGGAGTTCCAGAAATTAGTATTTCTGTTATTCTCCAGACAGTTTTAGTGTAGTAACTGACACCACTATCAATCATCATGATTATTGCCAACGTTAATTGAATAATTAGAATGTGCCCAGGCTGTGCAGAGTGAGCACTTTGTATGCATTATGACTTCATATAATCTTTATTACAAATGAGGTAAGTGCAATTATAATACCCTTATTTATAGATAAGACGACTGGGGTTTAGAAAGAATCTGTAACTTACAGCTAATAGATGGAGGTGCTCCCAACTGAATGCTGGTTATGTGGCTTTCTGGTTTGGTTATACGCTCTACTCATTATGTTACGCCACTAGCATAGGTATTTGGTTAGTACTGCGCTTAGACTAGGCTTGTTAAAGCAGAGTTTAGTAAAGCATGGTGTGTATACCCTGGTGGTGTGTAAAACAATCTAAAGTGATATTAGAACTTTTGAAGTCCAGCTGTCAAAGACCACCAGGAAGACATCTGAAGTCAATATTATAATTATTCAGAGACAGATTTTCATGGGTCTCTTTAAGCTCCTATGATGTCTTGCTGAGTATGCCAAGAACTGAGGGGCCTGATCCATCCTTCCCTGGGCTATTTCTCAAGGTTGTGTTGGCAGCGAGCAGCCTTGACAGATGATATAGAGCTGCCCACCCCCCTGCCCAGTAAGAAAAGCAGGCTGAATTACAGGTTACTCTACAGCTGTGGTACCCCAGGCTCAGACACTGCAACCCACTGTGTATGTGGCATCCACTAGCCCCTCTTCTATCAGCCCCAAGAGACTTTGATGACATGGGGAAATGACACAAACCAACATGATGCTCATGCTACTTGCTGTACCATGAATAATAAAGTCCTTTGTTTCTGGGGGAAAAAAATTATTCAACTCACTGCAGAAGGGAGAGGGTACAGAGGAACCGTGGAATGTCCCAGTAACAGAGTTGGGGCCCACCTAGTATAGAGTTTGGGCTCGTGCCGTAGGTTCTAAGAAGGGGTTGTTACGGGTTGAATTGTGTTTCCCCCCAAAAAGATATGTTGAAATCCTAACCACTAGTATCTCAGAATGTCACCTTATTTAGAAATAGGGTCTTTACAGAAATAATCAAGTTAAAATTAGGTCAGTAGGGTGAATCCCAATCCAGTATGACTGGTGTCCTTGTAAAAAGGAGAAATTTGGGTGCAGAGACAGACATGCACAGAGGGAAGATGATGTGAAGACACACAGGGGAAGATGGCCATATAAATGGAGTGAAGCGTCTGTAAGGCAAGGAGTGCCAAGGATTGCAGGCAGACACCCTGACCTAGAAGAGGCCAGGAAGAGCATGGCCCCAGGGATACCATGTGGCCTCCAGAACTGTGAGAGGATACATTTCTGTTGTTTGAAGCTACCCGGTTTGTGGTACTTTGTTACAGCAGCTCTAGGAAACTGATACAGGGGTTGAGGGAGTTAACTTCACTCTGGATTGTTGCTTCACTCAGTTTGGCAAACGGTATCTCAGTGATACTTGCCCAGAGGATAGAAGGAATGAGAGGGCACTGGGAATATTAATTTTAAGAAAGCCCTGATCATTTAAAAGAAAAAACTGTTCATTTTGCAGCAGCCATGTGGCTTTGCATAGGTTCTGTTAGAAACATTGTTGCTGCGCTATTAGGGACATCCCTGTCTGACTACAAGCAGGGCTGATTTTTCACTTTCTGAGATTTTTCTTAAGAATGATATATTTATTTTAATTAATTACTAAGCCCCCATTTTAACTAGTAATATAAGTCTTCCTTTTTAATGCAGTTTCAGCTAAAGAAAAATATTAAGGACATGGGAGTACTGTGATCTCGGGTATGGCAAAAATTGTGAAGGTAGTGCCTTAATGATTGAAGTTTGGGAAAATTGTGCAACAAGATTACTACAAGTTCCTACTGATTTGAAATAGAAAAAGAAGCTAGATTTTTGTCTCATGGATGCATTTGTAAGTGCTGAGAATTTACATATGTAAACCCTTCCACTGGTTAATGTAGAGATTGTAGGATGGAGAACAAGAATAGAAAAATTGCAAGTGATTCAACTTGCGACATCAGGAATTAAGTAAGTTCAAATCATTAACTTTGTTCCCATATGCAGAACATAAAAACCTTGCTCCTTTTACTAGCTTTCTCTTTTTTTTTTTTTTTACTTTTTTATAGATTTGTGATTTATTTGGGCTAAAAAGCTTCTTGTCTTGGGTGAGAAACTTTATCTTAGGTTAAAATTTATTTATGTAAAATAAGTTGTGTTAAACTAGATAACTTACCAGTTTGCCTTCTGACTCAGTGCTGCATTTCTTTTTAATTATAAATCCCTTGGAAGAAGCAAAAGATTCTTTTTGTTCTTTATACTTTACTGTGAAGCATTTTCATTGACTGTTTTCTCTCCTAAAACCCAGCGGGTAGAGCTGGTAGGGAGGGGCAGAACTGAGCATGGTCCTTCTATCTATTGAAGACAATAGTCACCTAAGACAAGGAGCAAGGAGATTGGGAAAAGAATTATGGAAAAAGCAGAAGGCCAAAGGCTCAAGTCATCTATTTCTAAAGTTGGTCTAGGACTGGCCCTGCAACAAGAAAGGAATGAGTTGATCCAGACCGACCATCTTCCTTTTGCATATGCCTCTTGGCCACTTATTTCCATACTCTGGCTAGAACCAAGAGTTCCATTATTGACCTGCTTTGTAGGCAGGCAGAGTTTGAAGGCCTGCCTAGAAACCCCCCTGCCAGTTGTAACATTTTTTATGGCACCATACCTTCCATTTACCCCAGCTTTTGGAAGGGGTCTCTGGAGCAATTCATAAGTTTAGATCTACCTGCCTTTATACTAGTTCTATCTTAAGAGGACAAGTTATGAGCAGGCACCGATGGGCAGCAGACATTGAGGGAGGCATATAATTTACATACAGTAAACTCTCACCCTTTGACAATTGCATGCAATTGTATAATCAACACACTCAAAGAACAGTTCTGTTATCCTTCAAATTCTCCTGTGTTCTTTTGTATTGATTTGTTTTCTGTCCCTATGATCATTTTGCCAGATGTCATGGAAATTGAATCATGTAGCATATAGCCTTTTGAGTCTGACTTCTTTCACTAAGCATGATACATTGTAGGCTTATTCATGTTTTCACAAGTTTCATTAGTGATAAAAAGTTCCTGC
>NW_006772098.1:24527-27783 GCF_000442215.2 Lipotes vexillifer
CCTGCTGAGTAGTATCCCATTGTATATAAGTATTTATCCACTCAGTAAGTGAAGGACCTTTGGGATAGTCCTAGTTTTTTGGCAATTATGAATGAAACTTCTATAAATATTCATGTGCAGATTTTTGTGTGAACATAAGTATTCTTGTTATTTACTTATTTTTAATGTGAAATGCACTTAGGTCAATTAAAAGCAGCAGAGAATCTCTAACTTATTGAAGAATCTATAATGGCTTCTTTAGGAAATTGAGAAACAGATAAGCACCCATCTGGGGAAGCAGGAAAACAGGAAAACCTCATGAATTCAGGCTGTATTTCTTTTTTTTTTTTTTTTTTTTTTTTTGCGGTACACGGGCCTCTCACTGCTGTGGCCTCTCCCGTTGCGGAGCACAGGCTCCAGACGCGCAGGCTCAGCGGCCATGGCTCACGGGCCCAGCCGCTCTGCGGCATGTGGGATCTTCCCGGACCGGGACACGAACCCGTGTCCCCTGCATCGGCAGGCGGACTCTCAACCACTGCCCCAGCCTGTATTTCTTAGTTGATAACTAAATACAAGCATTTATTTTGGCAGAACATATATTTGGAAGTAGAATCAAGTCAAAGCAAAGAGAGGTATTTGGTCAAGTGAAAGGAGGTCCTAGAATACAATATCTTGTGTAAAGGAGACAACCACAAGTTTTGGTAAAATACATCTTTTATTTTTTTAAACTGGTTCTCATCAGGCAGTGATGAAGATTAGTCAAATCAGCTTCAGCTTCTCCTCTGTCAATATCTATCACTATGTAACTCAGAAAAGTTAGACACTGATTGGTTTTGAAGAGCTAGAAGTGTGGACCCTAAGAAGACAAGTGGAAATGGTTCTATCCAGTTGGTACCCGGGTGATTTGTTGAATGATGTTATAAAAAGTGTCATGGCAGCCACTGTTCTAATGTATTGAACCCAGTGTGAACCCTACTGGTTTTGGACAGTCATGATTCTGATGCCCAGAGTAAGAAAACCCAGTGAACAAGATCCCCTACAGAGTAACATATAACAGAGACTCTAAGACTTTCTGTCACTTTCTTCTCAGGTTTCCATGCAGCCTTCCTCAGCTTCTTTTCATAGATCAATTCCTATGTAGGCACTTGTGAGTCATTGAAAGCAGAAGGAAACACATCCGCAACATTTCCTTGGAGACCAAAGATGGAGGAAAAGTTACTTCTGATCCATGTAGATTGAATCTTAGCCTTTTGTTTTTATGTCAACCGCAGTGCATTGATTTGAGAAACTGTCCTGGGTTCAAACCCTTTGTGGTGGTTACACATTTACCATGTACCAACACCATAATTTTACTTCTTTTCTCAGTGAGTGCTTTTGTTCCTAAGAAAAAAAATGTGTTTTACTATTAATTGAATCTTCTCTTTAAGTTGCTTTATCATCCAGCTGCAATTTGCTTTCTTTGCCTTTTACCTCCAGGCTTTTGTTTGTTCTCTCTGTTTGCCTCTAAGGAAGCAGAAGATCCCGGCATGTTTTGCCACGCCAGGATCTTTTTGAACATCTGTCCAGTCATCTGATCATCTATTTCCTCCTCCCACTCGCAAAATTCCACAGAGGCAAAACTTGCCCAGGGTTTGCACATATGGTTGATGTTCACAGCTTGGAATAGTCCAAGCTATTTAAGTTTGATTTTTATTTTAATGAATGCTCATCGTTTTGCCCAGAGATGAAAGCAAGGTGTTAGAAATCCCAGATTTCTGGGTCGTTAGATCACTTAAACATTAGTTCAACCACGGCTGCTCCACTTTTAGTAGAGGAGCATGCATTAATGAGTACAATTCAAAAGTATCCACCTTAAAATTTCAGAAGGTCCAAACTGCACTTTCGGTATCTGATTTCAAAAGTTCCTTGAACTTTTTAAATTCCATTTTAGTGGATTGTATGGTTGCCAAAAACAGCCAGAAAAGTAGTTCATGGAAATATTCAATCAGGAAAAAAGCAAATGCATTTTTGACAGGTAGCACCCCCAGTTGGATAAATCTTTAAGGCAGAATACTCCAGTTGGGATGATGACCTATTTTGTACACCCTCTCTGACCACTGGGGTTATGACTGGCCCTTTGGGCTCTACCTGGCTTGTTATGGCAATATTTCGAGGAGGATTTAACTAGAAATTGCAAAAAGACAAAAGGATTTTGAAAATGATTGAACTCAGACTTTTCGTATCTCCAGGGCCTACCTAGCACACTTAATTGTCCATAGAAGGTTTCCAATAAGCTTACTTGAAACAGAATCAACTTATGGAAGGAGAATAATAGTTCACCATACGGTTACCTGGAGTACAGTTATGCTGTGAACCAGATGTAATACACAATGAAGTTCTGATAGAAACTTTAGATTCTTCCTCAATAGAAATTGATTGCATCCTTAGCCGAGTAGGGCTGGGGAATTCTCTTATTTCATCTTATATGATTCATTTTCTACTGATTCTGTTTGGAAAGTCCTGCACCAGACTCACCTTATGTCATTCTGTATTGACACTGACTAATGTACATATGCAGAGACATATAAATAACTATATTTAAGCTTTAAAAAATTCAGAAGTTTTAGTCTGACCTTATGCTCAAACTCTCGAAGTTTACCCTAAATAGAGAGGTTCTGTCAATTGCTTTCCAAGTGGTTTCTCCTCCATTCGGCATTCTGTAAAAATACCCACTGCTGCTATTTTTCACCCCAGCAATGGTGTGGTCCCTGATGGGCTGGTATCTGGGTTTCTTGCTCGATGGCATCTTTGACCAACTCACTTAGCAGAGATGGGAACTGTGTCCTTAAGGTTTTTTCTTTTGTTGGGAAGAGTAACTTGAACTTTGGGACCAGGCTGAAAACAGTCCCTGTGGTGCGGGAAGTCATTTTACGACACCCCCCCGACCCCCCACCCCAGTGTGACATGACACCATCCTCGCTGGGTGAGGACACATCCTCCTTTCCCTCGTTTCATACCTAAGGGAGCAACATCGCACCCCAGAAATGGCTACTGTTTTCTTGTCTAAGTACCTGAGTGAGAATCCCAACAGAGAAGGATGTGCTGGCATGAAGGAGAATGTGGTGTTGGTAGATGATGTTTTTCTACCGATGTTTTAATAATACCAACTACAGAAAGTAAAATGCGACACAAAACTTCTAGGCTGGTAGAGAAAAGAAGATATATAGTAAGGGCTTTTTTCTTTATCTTTTCTTTTCTCTTCTTTCCTTTCTTCTTCCCCCCTCCCTCCCTCTTTCCC
>NW_006772098.1:28225-51771 GCF_000442215.2 Lipotes vexillifer
CCCTCCCTCCCTCCCTCCCTCCCTCCCTTCCTTCCTTCCTTCCTCTCTCTCTCTCTCTTTCTTTCTTGTTTAAGTTTAAGGAAGACCGAATGGTTAGTTTGTCACACATTCCTTCTCTGTATCCCATCTCAATCTCGTGGACCAATATTCTGATTGGTTGGTATAGTTTTGACCCTAACGTAACCCTCGGTGTTCCGCTCACCCTCTGTGTGGCGGTACATCAAGTGTGCCTATGCGTTCCTGATCAGTATTTTCGCCTTCACCCACACCACAAATGCAGCTGGGAGCATCCCAATACTTGCTCTGAGTGGCATTCCCTCTCCTGACCCCTTCTCCCCATGGCCAGCCTGGGTCCCACACCCTTAGGCAGCTGAGAAAGCCCGGTCAGACCTGGAGGCCGGCGTTTCCTCAGAGGGAAGCAGCGTCCAAACACAGTGGATCAGAAATGAGAAACACCCATTTTATAGTCAGAAGACCTTAAGCCAATAGTTCAGCGTTTAGCTTCGTAAGTAGGGCGTCTGTGACAGATGGCTACAGAATTTACGACGGGTAATATATGAGGGAAAATTCAGAGTCCTTGGGGCTGAGGAAAGGAGGTTCCTTTACACAGGAGGGAGAGCTCTTTGCTGCCCTTGTCATGCTTTTAGAGTTCTTTGTATGGTTGGGGGGTGTTGCAAACAGAGTCACAAGCTTAGCGTTCTGACAAGAGCAAGGGACTGGATGGAATTCCAGAGTTTCTGTGTCTTTTCATAGTTTTTAAAATAACTTATTTGATCTTGAGCAACTTCCTGTGCGATTCAGTTTTCCCAGAATCATAACTGGGGCATCTCTTAATAAAAAAGCAAATTGCTTTCTTTGTTAGAGAAGTCGGAAGTATATCATGTGGCTTTTAGACATTTTTAAAGTTTTTTTTTTTTCTGCTGGTTTTACTGGTTGGGTCTATTGGTCTTGATGGCATCATACCACCTTTCCTCTCAGAGCTGCCCATATCTTTCTTTCCATTTACATCTCTCCTCTTCTGTGTCAGTCTTTTCTGCAGTAATTTGAACCAAGTTTTAAGGACCCTTGAAGCATATCAATCATATATTCATATCTTTTCTTCCCTTGATAAGGCGAGAGTGTTAACAAATAGGCACTCATTCATGAAACTGATTTTTAAATAATAATGGTGTGAACTTACTAGGTAAAGTGTCCCAGATAATCAGAGCCCTCACGAGTCCTCCCAATTCGAAAAAAAGGAAGTTTTACTTGCATTACTAACACTCGTGAACCAAATAGCATTCAGACACTTCTAATTCAGAACTGCAAATATGAGAAGGATTTTTGTGCTTGGATCAGCACCTATTTTGGCCACAGTTATGGTTTAGAATCCTAACAGGATGTTAGGGAGCTCTGTGTTCTACTGCATGAAAGGAACAAACATCCCATGCACAATTATTTGTTTTAAGTCACTGCTAACTTAATGGTCAGACTTGAAATTGAACAAGCCTGTCTGGGACTGACTGTGTTAAGGCAAAAGGACTCAGGCGATGAAGGGCAATGAAGGAACTTGCAGACTTAATTTTTCAACTTGCTGTAATTGATGGGGGTGGGGGGAAAGCCCACTTCTAAAGGTGGTTTTGAGAAAACACTTAAAAAATCCTGTTCTATTTCTACTCATAAACCAGTGTGTGTATTCAAAGGTGGGACTTCCTTATAATCACTTTGTACCGTCCCCTGCAGCTGGGAGATGGAGGAGGCTTCATTTGGTGCGGGAGAGAGGCTGGGCCAGGACCTCCCGTGCCGTGATTCGGGGGCTGCGCTCAGTGACACGTGCCCTCTTTCGCCCCATTTCCTTGGCTTCATTTGTTAAGCATCTGCCATTATGGGATATAGGGACTAAACTTCCACTTCATAGGAGGTGTGTGTGGGGACTTTCCTTGACATTACATTGGTTTGTATGATTAAATCCCTCTCACGTTAATTAAATCCGCAGAAGAGGTTGTAACTTTAACTGTGGTCTCTCTAGACCCAATGAACGATAATGGTTTCTCGTTTGATGACAAATGTATGGCATGCCATTATCTCCTGCTTTTCTTTCTTATACAATTATAAGTGTCATTTGAGAGTTACATTTCAGGTATTTCTACTTATTTCTAGCACTGTCTAAAATAAGAATGCTTATTTGTTTGGGGTTCACTGCTGTTGAACCCTCCTTTGACCTAAGAAGGAGGGTGGCACCATGAAATATATACTATAAAAACATTCGTGACCAGACTGTGGGATTTATACCAGAAGGAGGTGGGGAGAGAGAAGCAGACATTCTTGCTTTGCCTTTTCCTCCCTCCTGAACTCCAGTCCATCACCAAGTCTCGTCTTTTCACCTCCAACTATTTCTGAAATGCACCCACTCCTCTCTAACTGCGCCACCCCTGCCCTCACCAGGGCTCCTGCCTCAGCCCCACCTGCCGCTCTTCTCTGTCCTTCAGACCTACTCTCCACCGAGATACCAGGGTCATCTGTGAAAGCAGAAGTCTGTCCTGGTCCCACTCACCCTTCGAATAAACTCCAAACTCAGCCTGTGAGGTGCTTCCTGGGCTGTGCCTGGGGTCCCACCCACCCCCATCCTCCAACCCAGCACACGCCAGGCAAACTGCTCTCTTCACTGGGTCTTCAAGCAGACCGAGGTCTTCTGTCTCAGGCCCTTCTGCCGGGAACACTAGGCTCTTACCACCACGCCCTGTGCACAGACGTTCACACACACACACACACACACACACACACACACACACACACACGCATGCATGCACACAGCAGGCTCCTCCCAGGCAGGTCTTGACTCCAAGTCTCCCCTTCAAAGAAGCCTCCTAATGCCCTGTGTCTGAATGTTTTCCCTCCTCTCATTCTCTGCCACTTCATCTTAATCCTGGATTTTGCATCTGTCGCAGGTGTTTTTTTTTTTGATTAATTTTTATTGGAGTATAGTTGCTTTACAATGTTGTGTCAGTTTCTGCTGTACAGCAAAGTGAATCAGCTACGTGTATATCCCCTCTTTTTTGGATTTCCTTTCCATTTGGGTCACCACAGAGCACTGAGTAGAGTTCCCTGTGCTGCACAGTAAGTTCTCATTAGTTACCTATTTTATATGTAGTAGTGAGCCATCACAGTTTTGCTGTGGTGCATTCCTTATTTCCTTTACTCTCCTTGTCTATTTTCTCCACTAGGTGAGCATCTTGTCAGTTTTCTTTTGCAGCACATACTGCGTTCTTAGCACGGGCCTGAAAAGTAATAAGCACTACATATTTGTTGAATGGATAAATGAATGAGAAATGTAGAAAGAGAGGGGAAGGGAAAAGGGAAAAATAAATGAGGATAAATGGGTCTTCCCCACCCTCATAATTTTAAATTTGGAAATAGCTTTTGAATTTAAAAAGAATTGTAGAGAATGCTGTAGGTGAATGGTTATTATAAAAAGTACCTACTTGGATCATTACCTGTAATTTGCCTGGAAATTTCATACTAAGCACAGTGTGGTGTGTTTTGAGTAGCACTTCTGTGGATGGAATTATGCCATGATAAAAATGCTGGCCTCTTAATTGGGAAAGAAAAAAAAGAACTTGGAAAGTAATTATTGTAGGTGAATCTCCAGTATTTTCTTGGTATATAATAAGATATCAAGTCTATATATATTACTCTTCCTGGATTTCCAAACTTAGTCTGCTTTTTCTCATATTACTAAATGAATCTTATTTCTTACGGCGTTTCCACTCTGCACCCTTAACTGCATTCACTTATTCAGATATATTTTTGAGTGCCTACTATGTTCCAACACTTTCCAGACTTTTGTACTAATTTCCATATTATTTCCTTTGTTAAGGCTGCTTTTCCAGACAGGAAAATCACTTTTTATTATTTTTTCTACTCACCTTTCAGATTCTAGCTCTGTCCTACTTTCTCTAGGAAGCCACTCCTATTTTAACTCAGTGATAATTCCTCCATATTTAAAACTCTTATTGCATTTATGGTCTTTTACAGCCATTCGTGATTTAAATTATTTTTACATGCAGTAGTTTGCCCTCCAGAGACAGACAAAAGCATTTGGGCACTGGAGACATTTACCTGTCTTGTGTATATCATCCTGCCTAGTAGAATTCCAGGAGCAGAGTAGGTGCTCATTAATTATCAGTGGATTTGTTAATTGACCTAATGGCTGCTGTGGGCACATGGCAACCACAGCAGGTAAGGTAAGCCTTAGGCACACAGAGGGCATCTATCCCGCCCTCTCGAGGGCTTGAGAGTTGAACACAGTGGGTGGGCTTACTTGCTGTGGTTGTGAATGAGTGGATGCCAAGGTATTATCTATGCATGTTTGAGCCAAAAGAGTTGGTCAGTCTGATAGCTGAGACAAAAGAAGTTTCCCCGCAGGTCAGTGCTGTTAAGTCCAGACACCACCCAGGGAGGAGGAGAATTCGGTCCATCACGTTACGGACTCACTGGTGGAGCTATTCCTGTGGCTACTGACTGCCTGATGCACCGTTTGCTGGGAGATTCATGTTAAGATCACCTTGCTCCTGAGTTCTGCCTCTGTGCTCGCCATGAAACCCTCTAATAACTTGGTCTCCCGTATGCTTGCTTCTCATTAGATGACCATAAACAGGCATTTGGGCTCCATGAATGGACGAAGGCAAGTTTGCCGCTGAAGGGCTCAGTAAAATCAGGTTTCTTAACCTGCTAGCCTGAGACCCGACCTTGGGCTGTAGTGAATTCATCAAGGTAAATGCCACCGTGTGGGAAGTCTCTGAGCAGCCAGCAATAACATTTGAAACTTGTTAAAATCTCTCTGGATAGTAATTTCAACCTGCATCTTGCTGTAGTTTATTGGAACAGAAGGGAGGAACATTCATGCCTCTGCACCACCTACGCTTCCCTGCAGCAGTTAGGAAGAAATTCTCAACCAGACTCCTTTACAGGGGGAGAGAGGGCAGAGTGGGAGGCATGTTCTCCTACTTGTGCTACTGTCTCCTGCTCTTTTGCTTTTAGGTGAGGATTTCCTGAGCTGCAGAATTTCTTTCAAGAGGAAAATGAGGGGAAACAAATAAACTCTCAACCCGTGATGCACTTGGAATTCTGTAGAATTCCCCAAAGTCATCTTACATTCATATAAAATTCTGTTACCTGTTCTTGAAATCCAGAAATAATTTTTAAAATTTCTTAGACTAATTTTCCTATGACGAAGTCAGTAGCACACAGATCAGGAAAGTAAAGTGAGTTTGATAGATGGGTTGCAGTCAGCATGAGCAAAGCAGATTCTGCTGCTTGTTGTTTTTCCAATGACTGCGCTTAATTCTGTTGCCATCACCCAGATGAACCTGGTGCAGTGAGGAGACTCAGCAAACAGCAGGGGCTCCAACAAAAATATATTTGAGAACTGTTGTGCTGTCATGGAAGAAAACTAAACTGAGGTAGGCAGTAAGGTGCCTCTTTAATTTTGTAAGGAATTTTTGAGAGAAACGTCTGTTTTACCATCACATATGCTATTTAACTTTCTTCTCCACTTAGAGAATAAATTTTAAAATATCAGTGATAATTCTTTTCCTAAGGAATTTTAAAATATTAGAATTCGCCACCCTGCCTTCAAACAAAAATAGAATTATTGCCTCTTTAAATAATTGGTGAGGAACTTCTGTGAAGAAAAAGGGTACCTTGAATGTTGTCTTGTCTGTGGCATCTGAAATACAGAAAGATCTGTGATTCTGAAGCATTTGATCTGTTTACATGCGGACTTGGGTCTCTGTGAGTTGCTAACATGTTTGAGAGACAGTTGTCGTGTCCTACTGTATAGTATTGTTCTAAGGCATTACCAGTAATCTCCAAGGGTATTAGAGGATACTAAATTTCTTAGATCAAAATTAATTTAAATACACTGGAATTTTAAAAGATATACAGGGTGTGATTAGAGAAAGATGTAACTCCTACCCCCAGAGGAGTATATATATAAATCATATTGCAGGTGGGCAGTGCAGGCTTTGATTTGCAGTGCTGGCCATCTTATGCTGTGTTTGTTTATATATGTTATTTCATGTCAGCATAAAAATAAAAATAAATCACCATTCTTTAGAGCAAAGAGTCTACACTAAAGTGCATAAAATATTTCTGAGTAGTACCGTGACCAGGTAGAGGGAACATTTGTTAAGCCAAGAGCGAGAGCTTCTGATGAGTGAAGGAGTTTCACAGGGGAAGGGCAGGCGTCTATGGTGAGGCATGAGGTGGTTTTCCAGAATTCAGAGATTTGGATTTCTCTAATAGACGGTCTTCAAACTGTTGAAGATTCAGGTAAGCAGATAGACTTGGTCCGACAGAAAATTATGAATATGACAAATATTTCTATGAAGATATTGCCATATCTTGGGAGAGAAACAGAAAGAGTCTAAAAATATTTGTTCTTTTCGAAAAGTAGGTTGACATGGCCTAACGTTGACTGTCTCTGCTGGGTGAGTGCAGGCACAGGATGGGTGTCATGATGCCCTTGCTCAGGAGAGTGAGAGGAGGAAGGTGGGGTGAAGTGAGACACACTGAGGGGTCCTGAGCCAGCCCAGGGACGGTTAGGAATGGGGAGGAGTGGGCAGAAGAATTACATCTAGATCAGATCTGGATCAACGCTGGTCTTTAAGAAGCTTTGCTCCTGACGTGGGACGTGGCAGCCTGAGCTCCAGGGTCTTGGGAAGAGAGTCAGTCAATGTCAGTTGGGTGTGTGTATATCCACACAATTTATTAGGGTTCCTGCCTACAGTGCAGGGAGTACAAGTGAGATGATTCAGTGGTTAGAGGGGGGCATAGAGTCAAAGTCAAGCTGACTGGAGTTTGGGATAAGGTCCCCTAAGAATTTAGGCGGAAGCCTTGTAGGATGGACTTGGACTAACAGCGAAGGTCACCTGATAGCCCGCGTGCAGTGAGCAGGCAGCTGACCTGGGCTCTCCCCAGCCTCCCTGGGTATTGATTTATTAGCAATGAAAGCAGGTTCAGGTGGCACCGCTGGTCGATGAAAGCTTACTGATCCCTGGCCCACTTCGGTCAAGATTGATTTAGGAACTTGCCGTCTGGATGGGTTAAACTAGCACAGGGGCCAGGGAAGGCAAGAATAAATATTGAATAAAACAGATTCTTTTTGCTCTGATCAAGAAAGCAAATATCAAAGCTAAACATCTGACATCTCAGAAAGTCCATATGTTGAAACAAGGGAAGACAGAGTTGGTTTGTTTCTTCGAGCTCAAAGAATTTGCTCTGCAGCGTTTGTCTTCACAAGGGCAGACCAGGCATCGGGTTCTGAAGTATTTAAGAAGATCTATGCAGGGCTTCTCTGGTGGCGCAGTTGTTGAGAGCCCGCCTGCCGATGCAGGGAACACGGGTTCATGCCCCGGTCCAGGAAGATCCCGCATGCCGCGGAGCGGCTAGGTCCGTGAGCCATGGCCGCTGAGCCTGCGTGTCCGGAGCCTGTGCTCCGCAACGGGAGAGGCCACAACAGTGAGAGGCCCGCGTACAGCAAAAATGGGATTAACAGATACTATTATATATAAAAAAAAAAAAAAAAAAAAAAAAAAAAAAAAAGATCTATGCAAAGCAAAGAGAGTGGCCGAAGTCCCCATATTTGATGTTTTCACTGGAACAGGGCTCAACAGATAGCCTGCTTCCTGTGAAACTCTTTCCTTCAAACAGAAATACCCAGCTAGGCAACTTTCCTTACTCACCTGACTTGACTATGAATAAAATTGTGGGTGTGCAACCTTGATCCCATCTGCAATCATCCTAGCCTTTGAGACTCAAATAAAATAGACTTGTCTCCACTCTACAAGTCGTAAGACATCCAGTGTCCTTGAAATATCTCTGAGTTTTTGGTTGTTGTTGATTTTATTTTATTTATTTATTTATTATTTTTTACTATAATGTATAGAATTAAAAGATTTTATTTTATTTTTGCAAGGGAGTGTTAGGGGAGGGAGGGAGTTATTTTATGTGGTCTCAACTGGCTCTGAGCTCAACTTCATTGAACTATGTCAGTCTCTGAATGATCTTGCTGTGTTTTCCAAGCTCTTTTTCTGCCTTATGCACACATCATTCTTATTTGTCTCTCCAAAATGCAACAAAGACAAAACTGTAAAATGCAGCACAATTTTAATGTTGTTTTGTAGCAGTAGGGGTGGTTAATTACCTTGCTGTCCCTAGACACTTTAAGACAGATTATTAATCTTCAACTTAGAAGTCTTCATGCATTTTGTCACTGAGGGTTTCTCCCTGGCCAGTTTCTCTGGCTTCCAACCTCTTGCCGTGTCCCTCATTCTTTACTTCCCTTTTCCTCATTTTCCCCACTCCTCCCTTTCACCTCCAAATTCCTGTTAAGTTTTCATTCAAAGTAGATTAGCTTTCTCTGTTTTAATGATTCCTTTTAAACTAGTGCTCTTACAGTTGCAGGTTGTGATCAAGTAGTGGGCTGAGAAATTTATTCCATAAGTTGAAACTAGCATTTTAAGAAAATAGAATCAAATAGAAAACACCCAAGTGCATTGCTCATGGTAAAGTGGAATTTTTCAGTAGATTCCATCCTGTTGTGAAGCGTGTTTTATGCCACTGCTGTAGGCCATGTAGTATGAAACTTCTTTCCACCCACAAGTGTTCTAGCATGGTATTTTCCTAAACAAATGACATTGTCCTGTTATATAGGTTCTCAAAAATCAAATCTACTATTCATGGAAATCTGTGCTCCACCATTGCTGCTGTGGCACCACGGGCTTTAAAAGCTGTTCCCAATGAGAAGTTTCAAAAAATCTTTGCACAGCAGGAGCAAAGCCTCCTGTGATGACACCTTTCTGGGCAACAACCTTTATTTAGATGGATGTCGACCTTTATTTAGGAAAAAAATCCAAGCTGATTCATCAATACTCATGCTACTCCCCTGTTACTAAATACTGTAAAGGGGGAGTGAAGAATGTGGTCAAGGCAACAGGGGAACGGTTTGACTTTCCAAGTTGAGGGGTTCCTCATTTAGGGTATTTGTGTCAGTATTGCCCTACCGGGACCTGCCAGGACAGGGTGCTGAGGTCAAGTGTACGTGTGCTGACATGGGGGCAGCAAAGTGGTTGATGAGTAATTAGGGTAAAGGACTCCAGTTTGATAAGCAACCGAAGATAAGAAATAAGAGAATGTTTTTAAAATTTTGTTTTATTTTCTTTTTGGATCATAGAGCAAGAATTTCCATTTAAAATGATGACCTCTTAATAAAACTAAAAGCTGGTTCTTTGAGAAGATAAACAAAATTGATAAACCATTAGCCAGACTCATCAAGAAGAAAAGGGAGAAGACTCAAATCAATAGAATTAGAAGTAACAGCTGACACTGCCGAAATACAAAGGATCATGAGAGATTACTACAAGCAACTATATGCCAATAAAATGGACAACCTGGAAGAAATGGACAAACTCTGAGAAATGCACGACCTTCTGAGACTGAACCAGGAAAAAATAGAAAATATGAACAGACCAATCACAAGCCCTGAAATTGAAACTGTGATTAAAAATCTTCCAACAAGGGCTTCCCTGGTGGCGCAGTGGTTGGGAGTCCGCCTGCCGATGCGGGGGACACGGGTTCGTGCCCCGGTCCGGAAAGATCCCACATACCGCGGAGCGGCTGGGCCCATGAGCCATGGCCGCTGAGCCTGCGCGTCTGGAGCCTGTGCTCCAAACTGTGATTAAAAATCTTCCAACAAACAAAAGCCCAGGACCAGATGGCTTCACAGGCGAATTCTATCAAACATTTAGAGAAGAGCTAACACCTATCCTTCTCAAACTCTTCCAAAATATAGCAGAGGGAGGAACACTCCCAAACTCATTCTACGAGGCCACCATCACCCTGATACCAAAACCAGACAAAGATGTCACAAAGAAAGAAAACTACATGCCAATATCACTAATGAACATAGATGCAAAAATCCTCAAGAAAATACTAGCAAACAGAATCCAACAGCATATTAAAAGGATCATACACTATGATCAAGTGGGGTTTATCCCAGGAATGCAAGGATTCTTCAATATATGCAAATCAATCAGTGTGATACACCATATTAACAAATTGAAGGATAAAAAGCATATGATCGTCTCAATTGATGCAGAGAAAGCTTTCGGCAAAATTCAGCACCCATTTATGATAAAAACCCTGCAGAAAGTAGACATAGAGGGAACTTTCCTCAACATAATAAAGGCCATATATGACAAACCCACAGCCAACATCGTCCTCAATGGTGAAACGCTGAAACCATTTCCACTAAGATGAGGAACAAGACAAGGTTGCCCACTCTCACCACTATTATTCAACATAGTTTTGGAAGTCTTAGCCACAGCAATCAGAGAAGAAAAAGAAATAAAAGGAATCCAAACTGGAAAAGAAGTAAAGCTGTCACTGTTTGCAAATAACATGATACTATACATAGAGAATCCTAAAGATGCTAACAGAAAACTACTAGAGCTAATCAATGAATTTGGTAAAGTTGCAGGATACAAAATTAATGCACAGAAGTCTCTTGCATTCCTATACAGTAATGATGAAAAATCTGAAAGTAAAATTAAGAAAACAGTCCCATTTACCATTGCAACAAAAAGAATAAAATATCTAGGAATAAACCTATCTAAGGGGACAAAAGACCTGTATGCAGAAAATTATGACACTGATGAAAGAAATTAAAGATGATATAAATAGATGGGGAGTTATACCATGTTCTTGGATTGGAAGAATCAACATTGTGAAAATGACTCCACTACCCAAAGCAATCTACAGATTCAATGCAATCCCTGTCAAACTACCACTGGCATTTTTCACAGAACTAGAACAAAAAATTTCACAATTTGTGTGGAAACACAAAAGACCCCAGATTGTCAAAGCAATCTTGAGAACGAAAAATGGAGCTGGAGGAATCAGGCGCCCTGACTTCAGACTATACTACAAAGTTACAGTAATCAAGACAGTGTGGTACTGGCACAGAAACAGAAATATAGATCAGTGGAACAGGATATAAAGCCCAGAGATAAACCCATGCACATAAGGTCACCTTATCTTTGATAAAGGAGGCAAGAATATACAGTGAAGAAAAGACAGCCTCTTCAATCAGTGGTGCTGAGATAACTGGACAGCTACATGTAAAAGAATGAAATTAGAACACTCTCTAACACCATACACAAAAATAAACTCAAAATGGATTAAAGACCTAAATGTAAGGCCAGACACCATCAAACTCTTAGAGGAAAACATAGGCAGAACACTCTATGACATAAATCACAGCAAGATCCTTTTTGACCCACCTCCTAGAGAAATGGAAATAAAAACAAAAATAAACAAATGGGACCTAATGAAACTTAACAGCTTTTGCACAGCAAAGGAAACCATAAACAAGATGAAAAGGCAACCCTCAGAATGGGAGAAAATATTTGCAAATGAAGCAACGGACAAAGGATTAATCTCCAAAATTTACAACCAGCTCATGCAGCTCAGTATCAAAACAACAACAACAACAACAACAATCCAGTCCAAAAATGGGCAGAAGACCTAAATAGACATTTCTCCAAAGAAGATATACACATTGCCAACAGACACATGAATGAACGCTCAACATCATTAATCATTAGAGAAATGCAAATCAAAACTACAATGAGGTATCATCTCACACCAGTCAGAATGGCCATCATCAAAAAATCTAGAAGCAATAAATGCTGGAGAGGGTGTGGAGAAAAAGGAACCCTCTTGCACTGTTGGTGGGAATGTAAATTGATACAGCCACTATGGAGAACAGTATGGAGGTTCCTTAAAAAACTACAAATAGAACTACCATATGACCCAGCAATTCCACTACTGGGCATATACCCTGAGAAGACCGTAATTCAAAAAGAGTCATGTACCAAAATGTTCATTGCAGCTCTGTTTACAATTGCCAGGTCATGGAAGCAACCTAAGTGTCCATCAACAGATGAATGGATAAAGAAGATGTGGCACATATATACAATGGAATATTACTCAGCCATAAAAGGGAACGAAACTGAGTTCTCGGTAGTGAGGTGGATGGACTTAGAGTCTGTCATTCAGAGTGAAGTACTCAGAAAGGGAAAAACAAATACCGTATGCTAACACATGTATATGGAATCTAAAAAAAGAAAAAAAATTATGGTCAGAAGAACCTAGGGGCAAGATGGGAATAAAGATGCAGACCTACTAGAGAATGGGCTTGAGGATATGGGGAGGGGGAAGGGTAAACTGGGACAAAGTGAGAGAGTGGCATGGACATATATACATTACCAAACATAAAATAGATAGCTAGTGAGAAGCAGCCGCATAGCACAGGGAGATCAGCTCGGTGCTTTGTGACCATGTAGAGGGGAGGCATAGGGAGGGTGGGAGGGAGCGAGATGCAAGAGGGAAGAGATACGGGGACATATGTGTATGTATAACTGATTCACTTTGTAATGCAGCAGAAACTAACACACCATTGTAAAGCAATTATACTCCAATAAAGATGTTAAAAAAAAATGATGCCCTCTTGGGAGGGATAGCTATGCCTGCCACTTATTCCTAGATCAATATCCTTGTAAAATTAGAACTTTCCTTGAACAAATTCATGAAAATAATTATAAGAATAATTCTTAAAATATACACAGGTGTCATAGAAAGAAGTCTTCATCTATAACAGTGATTAAAAAATTCCGTTTTTCCTTGCTAAGACTACATGATTGATTGGCTCTGGACACTCCAGTGCAAGAAAGCAGACTCTCAGACTCACAGTGCTTTAAAATGTTTATATGTTTTAATCTATGTTCTGATTCATGGAGAAAGCCAGTTCTGTGTAGCTCTATCCAGCTTAGGGGAAGGAGTATTTGTTGTAGCAGCGGTAAATTACTACAGATGATACTTTCTTGGAAGATTATTTCTAAACCATAAAGTATTCAGAACTCTTTGTAAAACATATTGATAGACTGATAACAATATTGAATTTATATTAGAATCCATGATGCTAATGCCAGTTGAGGAAGGAGAGCTTTGACCAAGATGGATCATAAAGCTTTAGATCCTGTCCCATTCATTGTATATCTGTGTTTATTTTCCATTCACTGACCAAAAATCTTTACGAAAGTTTGATTACAAACAGTTACTGCCTATAACGAACTCCATTTATAGTAAATGCTATTTTAATATCTAATAATAGAAGTCTCTACTTTAGACAGATGGTATGAAATTTCCAGTGTTAGCAGCAGCAATGAAGCTATTTTTCAATTACTAGAATGCAAGGCAGCATTTATTCCTTTTCATTTTTCTTCAGAGAGTACCATATGTCATTTTTCTCCCTTTGGGGAAATGGCTGTTACTGAAGGACACTTGGTCATTTTATGAGGCTACCAGAAGTAAATTGTACATCATCTTCCTTACACTGCATTTTAAATCATCATTAAGAAGTATTAGTTTTCACTTCTGGTTAAAATGTCGGAGTACCTTTATTTCTGCTGAAACAACAAGAAATTTTTAAATGAATCCCCCCCACCCCCAGTCATACTTTTCATTAAAGCCACGGAGTAGCTATGGACTCAAAAACGTCTAAAAGAATTAAATTCCCAAAAGATGAGACCTTCTTAGGTGAGCAAGACACTTTCACATATGCAACCAGTTTCTGAGTTTGGATAAGGTTGCTCAGAGCAGAGAACCTGCTGGGAAAGGACAGCCTTTACTCAGATTAGGAACAAACAACGAGACTTTGTACTGGCGTGCTGGATTTGGATTTTGAATTTGGATTTGGAAAGGTTTCGGAAGGTGGAGGAGGTAGCAGCTAGTGGAGGATAGTTGTACAGAAGGAAGCCAACATCTGTGTGAGTGAAGACAACCAAGTGGGGCTCTTCCTGTTGGTCTTTTGGGAGATGCGGTGGCAAGACTCTTAGGATTTGGGTTTAGGAGGTACAGCAGTGTTACCAAGATCACACGGGTTTCGGGAACTCTCCGCGGATGTGGATAACCTTGTAAGAAAGACACATGGAGGCCATGTATCTCCAGCATCTCACACATGGGATTGATGTCTAATAGATAATTGTTGGCTGATGAATGGATGAATGGATGAGACAAATAGTGCTGAAATTAGTTAATTCTGGAGAGGAGAAAAAGCATAGAGTGAGTCTTTACCTCTTGAGGAGCCACTGAGGAGAGAGAGTGCTGTGTGAACCCACAGAGGAGACGCTGAAGGAATGTAGGGCAGCCTTTGCTCTTGAACAACTTTGCAGTTCAGATTTCAACACAAATCGCGTTCATCGTTGCAGAGCTCGGCATTGTTTTAGTGCAGTACAAAAAAGAGGTATAACATAAATAAATGCCCTTCCAGTTTTAACACGAAAGACAAACACATGTGACTTATTGAGTCAGGAATGTAGTCTACTTTGCAAAGAGGCAGAGGAGACAGTTAATTGGATCGTGGATAATGATGATCAAAGATGATCTGTGTATTACTCTTGTCTAGGCCAATTAATTGTACGGGATCTGGGGAGATTTACTTCCTCCCTGTGGCTCAGTTGGTTCTTTCTTAAAAACAGGGCTTAGAATTTCTGAGTCATTAGATGAGAAGGGCTCATAGATTGCCAAATACAATTTTGGCTGGCCTTCAGAACAAGTTGGAGTTTGCTGCACAAAGGGCATGAGCAAAGGGACAGTAGCCTGGTCTCTGATGTGCCCGGGGAGCTCGTGTGGGCTCAGTGAAACCTGTGTGGAGAGGCAGGACATACCTAGGTGCCCATCAGAGGGTAAAGACCAGTCTACTGTCCGCTGATGACCTGTGTTGGGTTTAATCAATTTATTTATCTACATCATAAGAATGCGAACATGAGGAAATCATTTGTAACTGTGTTTCCAAGCTGCTAAATTGTTAAAAATCAGTTTTAAAGGCTCAGAAGGGGAAGAAAGCGAAACCCCTTGAAGAGTTAAAATCTGGAGGACAATCTGCCTACATTGTCAAAGTTATCTGAGCCAATCTGGCAGTCTATAAAAAGTAAGTAGGTCACTCACCTCTCCTTGAAGCTTATTACTACTACAAAGGTGTGTGTGTGTGTGTGTGTGTGTGTGTGTGTGTGTGTGTGTGTGTGTGTACTACAGTTACCAACCTGGAGGCTACTTTTACAATGGCAGATATGGTCAAGAACCCTCAAAGTTTTAGCCATTGCCTCTGTGTCCGTGGTTCTCACAGTGTGTTCCAGGACTACTTGGAGGGGGGAGTGCCAAGACCCTCTCAGGGGAACCACGAGGTCAAAACTATTCTCATAACTATACTAAGACATTCCCCCTTTTTTTCCACTCTCTTTCTTTCAAGAGTGAATAGCAGTAAAGTTATCCAGAGGCTACATGTCACATTAAAAAGATTATTTACATTAATATGTAATCAATTCATTATTGGCATTTTAAAAATAAATGAATATTAAAAAAAATTCTCCCTTTTAATTTTGAGTGCTGCAGATATTGATAGATGACCCTCATAAACAAAAGCACTTTGGAGGCTCTCATAATTTTTAAAAGTTTAAAGGGTTCCTGAGGTCAAAAACATTGAGAACTGCTGCTCCATGGCAACCTAGAATCATTGATAACTATGGGACTTGGCCTTTCTCTACCTGAAAAAAACATACCTAAAAGCTCTTGTCTCCCCCAGATGACTAAATGACAAAATCTGAGACCAAAAGCCAGCCCTAGAATCAGAAGGCACAAGGCTGTTTGCCTGGACTACTTATCCTGGCCACCCGGGCTGCAGGTTGTCTGTGTATCTGAACCCACTGCTCCCAACCTGCAGATGTATCTGTCCCCCAACCTGGGCTCCCAGGAGCCTTAGGCCTTTTCCTGTGGCTGCTGAAGCCTGTGGTGCTTGCTGGGCACTCTCAACTGATAGAGACTTTGCTAATCATGGGTAAAGAGAGAAGAGAACCAGGTTTGGGGTACTTGGGGATATGAGGGAAGTTCTGGACTCCTGTGGTCCTACTTTGTCTAGACCTGTCCTCTGTCTTCCTTAGGCACCGTGAGGTCCTCTGAGTGCCTAATCTCTAGGGTATGGGCTTTGCAGATAGGCTAGAAATATCTAGAATGCCTGGAATATCTGCCAAATGCCTCTTCAATTTGGACTCAGCCTTCTGGGTCTAATACCGCTACGTGATATGAGCTAGTCACCCATCGCGGACTCACTTGAAAGTTCATTGCTGTTTGGTTTGACTTGCAGCTGGTGAAATAAGCCTTTTCTTTTTTTGCTGTTGGTGGAGTTCAGAAAGGTCATTACTTTTTTTGTGTGTGTGTGGTACGTGGGCCTCTCACTGTTGCAGCCTCTTCCGTTGCGGAGCACAGGCTCCAGACGCGCAGGCTCAGCAGCCATGGCTCACAGGCCCAGCCACTCCACGGCATGTGGGATCCTGCCGGACCGGGGCACGAACCCGCGTCCCCTGCATCGGCAGGCGGACTCTCAACCACTGTGCCACCAGGGAAGCCCAGGTCATTCCTTTTTAACTGTGATTTTTTTTTTTTTCTCCCAGCATTTAATGATAACATTTTTCAAATACATAGTAAACTTGAAATAAAGTGTATAGTGAACACCCATTTTCTATAGCCTGGGTTCTACCATTATCCTGTTTGATTTGTTGCTCATCTATCCATCTATCCAACCCTCTTTTCAGTCATTAAATGTAATTTTTAATTTAAACTTCACCAAACAACTCTACCAAAATGAAGAGGAAAATCTTGTTAATTAAAGGGTTTCCACATGGAAAATAAAATCTAACTTAGTAAGTTTTTGCCTAAATCAGTTAAACCTTCAGAAGCAAAATATTGATGTCAAAACCCACTATTTGGAAATTGAGTGCAAAGATGGTACATTTTGTCATAAACACTTTCTTTTCTTGGTTCATAGCGAGGATTTGCACATTTACTGGGTTTTTTTCCTGGAAACTTTCCAGATATCTTAAGCTATGGAACCAATATTAAAAAGCTATGGGGCTTCCCTGGTGGCGCAGTGGTTGAGAATCTGCCTGCCAATGCAGGGGACACGGGTTCGAGCCCTGGTCTGGGAAGGTCCCACATGCCGCGGAACAGCTAGGCCCATGAGCCACAACTACTGAGCCTGTGCGTCTGGAGCCTGTGCGTCTGGAGCCTGTGCTCCGCAACAAGAGAGGCTGCGATAGTGAGAGGCCTGCACACCACGATGAAGAGTGGCCCCCGCTTGCCACAACTAGAGAAAGTCCTCGCATAGAAACGAAGACCCAACACAGCTAAAAAAAAAAAAAAAAAAAGCTATTAGGAGCAGCTGAACGAAATTTAGGCAAGAGCTGGGGTCATTGGATTTTCCTGAAGAAAAGAAAGTCTTATCCTTTCAAACATTTAAAAAATATATAGATTTGAACATTGGTTCTTCAGTAGGAATCAAGTTTATATGGGGAAAAAATTTGCCTGGGCCCTTCTAATTTATCCTTTTCTATTGTACTTCCTTTAAGGTTTAAGAAAATAAAAAATCTAAGGGAATAATTGAAGCCTATTCATTCTGTTAAGATTTATCTTCTCTTAGTATTCCAATCCCTCAGGACTCTAGTTACAGTACTTATTTCTTGAAAGATCTCCCAGTGTTTATGTTTTGCTATTTTTTTCCAGTAAGCTTTTGTATACACAAGCTCATGATTTTTCAATAATTAAAAAAAGTAAGAGTTGGGGGTGATTTTATGACATCTGTTTCAAATTTATTTTTCTTTGTTTGTAGTTACGCTTGGAGCTTTCTTATCTGTCTTGTGAAGAAATAGTAACTGAGTTTGGCATTAACTAGGCTGGTTAAGACTTTATATACAAAAAGGAAAGTTCTCCTGAACTGTCTTTTATAGGCTATAAATTCAGTTTCTATAAATTTCAGTTTTTATGGTTTCTCTTATAGTTTCCCTTTGCCCTTGTATCAATAGCCTTGTCTTAAACGTTGCAAAATAATGTGGTAAAACCCAAAAGAAGTAGCAGCCAGAAGTGGCCATCAACTCCTAACCCTGCCTGTCAGAAATGTAATCGACCTGGCACCTTCCGTCCTACTCTTGGTTTTTGAACAATTACATTTCCAGCTTGGTCTTGACAATCTGAGAGCCTCACAACATTTTCTTCATTTCACTGACATAATTTCAGATGCCAGTGGTCATCTGATCCCTGAATGCATATTGTATTTTTATATTCACTTTTTGCATGAGACAAGCTGAAATTCATTTTTTACTTTTCTATATCCTAGAAAAGTCATTTAAATGAAAATCAGAAGTATTCATCCTTCAATAATTGTGACTAGGGGGTCATGCCAGCAAGAAAGTATTTCCCCACCTAGAGTACTGATTTTAAGATTCCATTCATGTTAAAGTGAACTTACTGGATTGAAGAACTGATTTCAGTCTCTCTCCCTGATTAGGAAACCTCATATTTCTAAATAACTTAGATCTGGCAAACCCTTAAATAGGAAAATCACAAGATATTCACTTAGGTGGGCTTGTTAAACCTAACCTATAAAGCAGAAGAAAATTGCCAGAAGACATGAAAATTGTAGTGGCTATTTAACTATATAATAAATATAAGCTATAGATTCAGTTAACGTGTCTTAAAAATAAGAGAGCACTTTACCATTGTTTCTGTTTTTAAAAAAAAAACAGCATGGATCTGGCTTTCTGATTCTTCCTTCCAAACTGATATTCAATCCCTGCTGTTAAGAGAAGTGATTACCTTCAGACCACAGGATATGAGAATTCTCTGACTAGCTCAGGTCTCCAAGTAAGCAACCTCTTGTTGGTAATTTAATAATGTCTATCTGTCATGTTATTGCTCATTTACAAAGCAGAATACTTCGTATTATTTTATGAAAAACAAATGTTTTTTCTTCTTAAGGGAGCAGCATACTACAGAAACTCACTGGATGTTGAGTGAAGAGAGCAGAGGAAAATTTTCATCCTGGTGTGGCACTGCTCCTTTGGTTTTTCATTGGATGATTCTGGTCATAACTGCTTCACAGATTTCAGATGAAGTGGGTAGAGGGAGGGACTGCTGACTGTGGGGTCTGTGACTTTTATCCTAGGAAGTAGGGGTAGATGTTCCCTCAGTAGCTTCATTCATAAAATAAAAGGGATGCAGCTATATAATCCCTTCTGGTTCCAAAAGTCTTTCATTTTTGGTCTTTCCAAAATGGGTTGGTTTATAAACACCACTCAGTCTGAGCTTATGCATAATGCACTTTATAGAGAGGCCATCTTATTTCGTGATTTTCAGCGTACGTAAAAACATCAACTGTTGTTTTTGAAAACACAAAAAAACACCTCTCTGCGTTTCCTTTAGTTGAACCTGGTGACTGTCAGAGTGCCTGTATCTCTGCAAGTGCTTCTAGGTGACATGTGTCTACGAGCTCAGATGTAAATAACCGCTCTTCTTTTCTACATGAAATTTCTAAAGTTAATTTGATTATGTGGTTGATGGAATATAAAGAGAGGTTTCTCTTCTTCCAGTTAAGCTACACAAATTAGACTAGACAGAGCTATCGCTTTCAAGAATGTATATTTCAGATTATGGTAGAAATAGCAATCGAAAGTATGGGAGCTGAGAAAGAGAAGAGCAAATCCTTAATAAGCTTTCAATTTTAATTTCATGTCTGAGTCAAATTTCCTGTTTAAAAAAAAATTCCTGAGGTGATAGATCCTTCTTTTCTACTGTTTATCCATGTAAGTCTACATCTGACATATTTATCCCTATCAATTCCAGGAGTTCAGCTTCCAGTCTGTTTGAACCTGAGCTTGAATATCTTGATTACAAATGATTTATTGATGAAATCAAAAGTGTTGGCCTTTGTGGGAAAGGGAGCTACTCTGTGTACCCGGAAAAATGTTTACTTCTGGTGTGGCGTGGTGTTGCCACTTGGGTTTTTTGTTTTTGTTTTTGTTTTTCTGTGGTACGTGGGCCTCTCACTGCTGTGGCCTCTCCCGTTGCGGAGCACAGGCTCCGGATGCGCAGGCTCAGCAGCCATGGCTCCCGGGGCCCAGCCGCTCCGCGGCATGTGGGATCTTCCCGGACCGGGGCACGAACCCGTGTCCCCTGCATCGGCAGGCGGACTCCCAACCACTGCGCCACCAGGGGAGACCAACACTTGGGTTTTTCACTGGATGATTCTTAGCACAATAACTTCACAAGTTTCAGCCCAAGCAGGTGGAGGGAAAGGCTGTCAGCTATAGAGTCTGCTGAGTTTATCTTAAAGAGCAACAGTCTCTGTTGTGTCATGTCCATGAATCTTGTGCCAGCTTCTCTTTCATCAGGCACCAAAATAAGAAAAGATGACACACAACAGCACAAGAGCAGCCCATCAAACAACCAAGAAGCTGACATGCTCTGCAGGACTATAGGGAAGTGTAGAAGCTCCCCGTCCAGTGACCGTTTGAAGAGGTGGTGGAGTTTGGGGCTTCTGCAGAAACTGAAGATAGTCCCGGTAGTGAGCCATATTCTGTAGGGGGAAGGGAGCCTGTGTTATTGAGATAAAAAAAATGTCCCACTTAAACCATCAAATGCTTTGTGTGCTATTTCCTGGAATTTTTAATGTGCCAACCTCAGAAACATAAGCAATCATTCCCTACCTTTTCAGGAGAGCACAGAACTGGAAGAAAAGGTTATATCTGACAGACGAGATGGCAACTTTCCTATAGTCCTGCAGAGCATGTCAGCTTCTTGGTTGTTTGATGGGCTGCTCTTGTGCTGTTGTGTGTCATCTTTTCTTATTTTGGTGCCTGATGAAAGAGAAGCTGGCACAAGATTCATGGACATGACATAAACCGTGGATTTGTAGCATGTGTCAATAACATGTCTCCATTTTCAAACACTGTCCTCAGATCGCTTTCTTGAATTTGATGGTTGAAATCTTCCCAGATGACATGCTTTAGCTGAGTAAGCAGAGGAAGTAAATAGGCATCCAGCCAAATGCCCTGCTTCAGATAATGAGCAAAAAGATGGTCCATTGCTGGGACAAGGAGGCATGCATTCTGCTCCGAGATCACTCTTAGTGAGCTGAGTGTGTGGGGTTGAGTGGGTGAGGGAGAAGGGTGAGGAGAGGTGAAAGGACGACCAGGGAAGGAGAAAAGAGAAGCATTATGAATGCAAACTAGACCTCACTTTGTGGAAAGAGCTTGTAAAAATGATGGATGCGGTGGATAGGCCATTTTGAGCAGCCAGGAGCACTTTTTTTTAATGTCACAGCAGCAACTCAGATGTATCATTCGAACAAAGATATCAAAGAAACTCAGTGGAAAGACTAAGAGAGAGGCAATTTCTGGGGAAAATAAACAGGTCTGAGGCAATTTAATGAGCTCCTTAACATGAGGCAAGGAAAGTAAGTGGTTACGTGAAAGAAAAGAGAGTTCAGTCAGCAAGCATGCCTCATTTGGAAAAGTTTCCAGTTCTGAAAAAGTGTGCACTGGAAGGCGAGCTCAGGGACATCTGAGTGCTGTTCTATTCAGCACTGGGGTGCCTGTAAGGACGAAGAACCTTTCATTTTAATCTGCATGGCATTCTCTGTTCTTTTCTATAATTATATTGTTCTTCAAAGAGGAAGCCAAGTATGCTGGAGAGATTTCTCTGAGAAAGAAAACCTAAGCAATCTCCACAGAGATGAATCACTTACAGTGAAAGAACCCTTGATCATGATTTTCAGATCATCTCACTCCTATCAGAGAATATTCCCTAAAAAGGCGACGTGTGCTATTTAAGTGGTTCCCCTGAGGTGGTGTAGCTCCCCCAAGCCCCCCTGCCAAGGAGGTGAGCTGTCGCACTGGGGTGCTGAGAGCCCAGGTGGGACATGAAAGGGGGGCAGGGCTGCTCTCTAGTTGGGAGGTGGGGTGAGGTTTCCCTGAAGGGGCTTTCAAGGGTCTCAGATGAGGGGATTCTTGAGTAATAAGCGAGTAACTTCTGAGGGCTGTTTTCACAGTCAAAGGTGAAGATGCGTTCTTAGAGCCACCCTGGAGGAAGCGAGTAAGGAGAGGAAAGGCAACGGTGAGGTCGGATTCTGCATCCCATTTATAACCAGAGCAACTCTGGTTGCCTCTGCTTTCCATTAAATTGCTCTGTGCAGTTTCACACAGCAAAGGGTTGAGAAGTAGAATGGATGCCATGGTGCACTGTCCGCATATGCCCCTTTTAGGGCCGGGCAGTCATCGCTCCAGCTGCCAGGGTGTTGGCTGATGACAGCTCAGAGCTGAGCTCCTCTCCTGCCTATTCATAGGGGCAGGGCATGTCTGATGACAAAGACCCAGCCCCCAGCCTCAATCCGGGGCTCCCTGAAGCACCAGCCCAGCTTCAGAGCTCCCCAGGGACTGGCTGGGTCTGTGTCACAACTGCATCCCAGCTCACCTCCTTCCCTGCCCAGCCCCGCTTCTCTTAGTCCCAAGAAGGTGTTGCTCTCGAGAGCATCTTCCTAGTAAAGCAGCTGTACCCAAGTCTCCTGCTGAGAGTCTGTTTCCCAGGAAACCTGACTAGAGAAAAGAAGCCAAATGACATGTGAAAACAACTGGACTAAATAGTTGCTGTAGTTCTTTGACTCTGTAATGTTCATTCATTCAAGAAATATTGAAGGAGAACCTTCTCTGTGCCAAGGACTGTATGATTCGCTAACCTGTGACTGGAGACTTCGGAGGACTTCACAGTCTTCTGCATGCCTTGATTAAACTTGCATTTCTCCCACGTGTAACCTTAGAATACTCTTTGTATATTGGAAGCCTGAAGGTCAAATCTGCCTGTAAATGTTTTTTGTTTGCTTGCTTGTTTGTTTTAAACACCCATGAAGTTGTTTTAATATTTTGATTTAGTTGCAAATTTTGAAAATAAGTGGATTTCACATAAAATCAAGATTCTGGCTGCTTTTCAAAACAGAAGGTCTGGCAACACAAGTCCTGTGCTCCTGGAAGAAAACAATCAGCTGGAGCAAATTAATGGCTGCTCGTAAAACTAGGACCCATTCTGGTGCACCACAGTCCCCACTATGCCCTATTGTATTACAGCTGGCCCATGTTACTTCCTTCTACTTCCTTCTAGGCCTCTGTAGGCATTCAAATTTGTGACCGGTTTCTCAGTTATCGGGTCCACAAGTGTTTCTCTCTGTCTCCAGATCATTCCTAATGATCCTGGGTTGCAGGAGATTTGCATTCTGTCCCTCTGACTTACCCTGTCCATGGGGGGTGATCTCAAACGTATCTGACATTCTTCTTTTGATGTAGAGCACATCACTGGAAAAAATTACCTTCACTCCTCTAGCTTCCTTCATTCTTGAAGAGTGCTTTTGAGAAATAATCAGTTGGTGTGCCCACCACACTGAGCACAGGGACCGCTGGAGAATTTGTGAGCTGAATCTATTCTCACGGCTTCAACAGCCGAGGAATCAAGCTGAGAGAGGTGTGGGGCTCCCCCTAGAGGCAAAGGCAGGATTGGAGCCCAAGTTTCCTCCCACCCAGGCCAGCACTATGCCTCCAGGCTGTCCTGACTCTGGCATTTTAACTCAGCAG
>NW_006772098.1:51781-58948 GCF_000442215.2 Lipotes vexillifer
CAGGAATGAGGACACAGCAGGAGCTGAGCCTTGGAAAAAAGTTCTGCTGAGAGAGACAGATTTGTTCTGACCAAGTTAAGGACCTTGACTGTTAGCTGGACTGTTCATGGAAGTCTTTGGCACTGAGTCCAAGTCAAATTGGGTTCAGAGATCCAGCCCCTGGGCTGAGGAGAAAAAACCTAATCTGTAAGGCAAACGTGGCCCCGAGAGCTCTAGATGCTCCTGGAGTCGAGAGTGAGCCAGGAGGGACCAGAAATTCACGATGCTCAGGTTAGATGAGACGCGCTCCTGCCATCGTATCTCCAGAGAAGGGAGTGGAAACAGTGCCTGCGATTCTTCTTCCCCACCCCGCAACATAAGTCGTGCCAACTGACAGTAGTAGCCTAACAACGTAAATTAGCAGTGTGAACTATCTGCCTTGAGGACATCAAGACTCTCCTCTTTGCACTGTTTATCTTCACTCCTGTCAGTCCCCACAGGAAGCAGGGAATTCTCACCCCCAGGCTCCAACCATCACCATCCTCCCTCTTCACTTCACCTGCCCGCCCCTCCCCCGCCTGACATCGCCTGCATCTCCCAGTGGGTGATGCGCGGCCCCTCCTCCATCCTCAGCCTTTTTGCTGACATCCCCCAGTACCTGCTCACTCTACTTGAAACTGGGTCCAGCCCCGAGACCACCGTGTCCTCCCCTGCAGCCCCCCTCAGGTCATGGCCATTTCCTTTCCCACGACCCTCACCCCAGGGTGTCTGGAAATGGGAGAACTTTACTCCTTGCTTCTTTGTCACTTGCTGAATATGCTCTATCTCTCTTCCTAAAACCCCTCAGCAGAACTCTAGGCCCATCTCCGCTCCTGCCTGCAGTGACCGGGCTGCGGGGCGGGGGACCACCTCACCCAATGTGGCCTCCACGTCGTCGCACTCTTCAGCCCACTATCCCTCCATACCAGTCCTCACAGACCCCCAAGCCACCTCCCTCATTCCTCGATTTCAGCTCCTGCCTCACTGTCACTCTCTCCAGTGGTGTTGTATTTATAGTGGTGATTTCAGTATTCACAGAGAGCAACTCTGAAATACCTTGGCCTTTGAATTTTTTTGTCTCCTCTACGCTGATGGTACTGTCCTCAGCCACGCATACCATAGCAGTTGCCATTATCAAGGACTGACAGCCCTCTGTAATCTCCATAATTTCAGTATTTTATTCTCCCAACCCCCTCCACCTATTTTCCAGCTCACTCCCTCTAGTATCCCAATTTCAGCAATTCCTTGACCCCAACAAGGCATCCATTGATCTACCAGCTTTTTTCTGTCCTTCATCACGCTCACATTCGTACTTCCTTTCTTACGCAGCTTCGGCTTCATGGTTTATCGTCGTAATCACTCCCTCACATGAACTCTCCACTCCCTTGCCCCTTTCTCCTTGCGTTGCATTTGCCTGGCAAATGCCCGTGGTCTGATGGATCCAAACTCTTAGCCTGCCCAGCGCCTGCAGCGGTTCTGCTGAGCATGGTTTCAGAAGAACACAACTGTGCAGACTGATCACGCCTTCAGTTCATGACACTTAACTTTAAATGAGTCCTGTATGTGATCTGAAAATCCTATTTGATTTCCTTAGCAGTTCAAGCTCATATTCTTCTTGCCCAGTGTTTTATCGCTTTCCTTGGGTCTTCAGGCCTCTGATACCTCCTCTGTTCTCACCTTTCACTGGTGGCCTTGCTTCTTACTTCACTAAGAAAATGGAAGAATTCAGAAGGCAACTTGGACAAGCTCCCATCTCCACATTGGCTGTCCTCCCTGCACCTGGGTCTTAGCCTCAGAACTTTCCCTGGAACAGGGGTGACTTCCCTGGTTCCCATCAAAGGCCAACCCTTCCATTCGTGCACGGGAACCTTTCCTCTCATGCACTCAAGGACAGTGTTCCTGCAGTTCTCCCCTCTCTCTCCTGCATTTTCCATTTTCCCCTCTCCACACTGTCATTTCCATCAGTCTCAAAATCATGCTATTATTCCTCTTATCCTAAAAAAACCCCACAAAACTCTAGACTCTATATCCCCCTCCACCTACTGCCTATGTTTCTCCTTCTCTTCACGACAGTACTCCTGGAGGTGTCTCAATGGTTCATTTTATGAATTAACTTGGCTGGGCCATGGTACCTAGATACTTGATCAAACATCATTCTAGATGTTTCTGCAAGGTATTTTTTAAAAGATGAGATTAACATTTACATCAGTAGACTTTGAGACCTGCCGTAATGTGGGTGGGGCTCATTTATCAGCCGAAGGTCTTAATAGAAAAAGACAGGAAGAGGGGATTCTTCCAGCAGACCACCTTCAGCCTTGCACTACAACAGCAGCTCTCCTCTGGGTCTCCAGCCTCCTGGCTTGCCAGTCTCCATATCACGTGAACCAATTTCTTAAAATAAATCTCTCTCTCTCTCTCTGTATATATACATCCTATTGGTTCTGTTTCGTTGGAGAACAACTAATGTGCTGTCCATACTCATTATTTCTGTCTTTTCCCCTCCTACTGTCACTACTCCAGTCACTTTTGACCCTCATCACTGCAGCAAAACTGCTCTTGACAAGGTCTCCAATGACCTCCATAGGGCTAACCCTGAAGGTCTGTTCCTTGTCCTTAGAATTATTCTTACTCTGCTAATAACACAGACTAACCCAAAGACCCACCACCACCATCCTGAGAGTTTTCCTTGCCTGGCGTGGACTCCACACAATCCTGATTTTCCTGCTCCCACACTGGCTGCTCCTTTACTGGTTGCTTCTCCTTGCCCTTCTCAGTCTGAGTCCCGGGACGTAGTCCATGGACCTTGTCTCTTTGTCTCACCTCCTATCTCATCTCATCTGTCTCACCCCAGTTTCATCTTGTAAGGTCTCAGAATCATTAGCTCCAGCCTGGATGTCTCCCCTGGACTCCAGACTTGTATATGGAACTGCCTCTATGTAGAAGTCTAATAAAGATCTTCAGATGAACATGTTCAAAATCAAACTCTTGATACTCCCTTTACCCCCGAAACTATTGCTCCTAATAGCTTCTTACCATCCTTTTAGTTGCTCTGGTCCCAAATTTAGATTTATCCTGGACTCATCTCTTTTTTTCTCACATCTTACATCCAATTAACTAACACGTTTTCTCTACCATTAAAAGAGATCCGACTGTGTCCCATCACCTCTGCTGTCACTGCCCTGGTACAATCTTCTGCCATCTCTGGATTATTTCAATAGCTCCTGAATTGTTCTTTCAGCTTCCACCCACGTGCCCCTATGGTTACATTTTCAACCGAGTATACAGAATGGGCTCCAAAACTACCTAATTCAGACTGTGACACCATCTGCTGAGACCCTCCAATGCCTTCCTATCTCACTCAGAATAAAAGCCCAAATCCTTGCCATGTGCTGGAAGGCCCTGCATGACTTGACAGTCTCTTACTTCTCAACCCATTTCCTACCTCTTTCCCGCTCATTCTGTCCCTCAAACACACCAGGCACTCATTGCCTGTGCTGGTCCTTTCGCCTGGAATGTCCTCACCCCAGATACGAGCATGGCTGCTCCCTTACCTCTCTCACACCTCTGCCAGAAGGTTCTCTCACTGAGGTGTTCCCCTACCACACTTCCCTTTCTACCAACCTCCCTCCCTCGACTTTTATTTGCATCACCACTTGACATAGTACACATTCCCTTGCTTATTTTGCTGCCAGGCTATCCCTACTAGAATGTAAGCTTCATGAGCCTGGAACTTTGTCTCTTTTCTTTACTGCCTTAGCTCTAGAACCTAGAACAATGCCTGGAAAGTAATTCAGTAAATACTTGTTGAATAACAAATAAATGTGGGGCTTCCCTGGTGGCTCAGTGGTTAAGAATCTGCCTACCGTTGCAGGGGATACGGGCTCAAGCCCTGGTCCGGGAGGATCCCACATACCGCAAAGCAACTACTGAGCCTGCGCTCAGGAGCCCGCGAGCCACAACTACTGAAGCCTGCGTGCCTAGAGCCCGTGATCTGCAACAAGAGAAGCCACCGCAATGAGAAGCCCCCTCTCGCCACAACTAGAGAAAGCCCGAGTGCAGCAACGAAGACCCAATGCAGTCAAAAATAAATAAATAAAATACATTTAAAAAAATTATAAAGACAAACAAAAAAACAAACAAATATAATGTCTATGGCCTGTTAACCAAAAATTGCTAATTTTTTGAAAATGATCCAAGCATGGTTGTCCTTTATCTCCATTAGCAGTGGTGCAAGGTCACATACAGAACATGTGGCTGAGAGCATACTCATCTTTATTTTGTCTTTTTGAAGTCAAAGTCAGCTTATTTTTGGTGATTTGAACCTTCCATAACATACCAATTACCTAGCTTCTCTGTCAACAATAGTCTGTTCTTTACTGACCTCTAAATTTCTTTTTAAAGTCATCTTCAAACACTTCCAAGATGATACATTCATAACTGTGATCTGTAGTCATGTTAGGTCTGAAACAAGTCGTACTTTTCTTTGGACAACACACAGATGACATGCGTCGAGTCCCTTTATCTAGGTCATTTGATAAATCCTTAAGCTCTCCAAGTAAACGGCAAAGGGTCGGCTCGTAACCAAGGTGTAGCCCTGAGAGTGTAAAGAGACAAAGGGGCAGGGATTCTGAGAGAATGTGGCCCAGCCTTAGACAAATGCTGCTAAGACCAAAAGTAAATAGAAACCTCCCAGAGCAAGGACGTCCTCCATGCCTATGAGATCCCTTAGTAAAGGCAATCTGTCAAGACAGTCTTAGTGAAAAGGAGGGCACCCAGTCCTGGCAGAGCTTTGCCAGAGGTCAGCAAACCCAGGATAAATCCCAGACACAGTAAATTGGAGCCTTGACAAACAGACCTATTTCAACCAGAGATAAACCTACGAATTGATGAAATGTAATGAAACCCATAATTAGAAAAAAGAACGAATAGGCAAAAATGCCTACTCCCGAGAGTAGAAATTGCATTTTTTTCCCCCCGAGAAACAGTTATTTGGACATTATTATCCTCCAGAAATGGGTCTTTTGGAGCCTTGGGCAAAGGTTTTACTTAGCTCAGCCTCACAGAGTTAACCCTGAGATGTGTTCACTCTCCTTGCTGGGCCTGGATGGAAACATTTATTTTTACAGCATCGAAAAAGGGTTTTCCTTGTCAAGGCACCAAATGGCTAGCCCAGTTTCCCCTGAAATGAACACCGACCCTTTCTAAGAGAAGACTATAATGACATATATTTAATTACAGAAATTTAAAAAGTGAATGCATTCTTAAGGAATTGAATGAATTTACCCAGTTTATAGAGTAACTGAATTGAACTTGAATCCTGACTCCTGTTCACTTTCTCCATTTTAACCTTTTGCTTGAAACACCTGAAAGTAAGAACCACCGCAAACTCCTTGATCTGTAACCACTTCTCCCCAACCCCCCATCCTCTGGTACCTATTCTCTCTTTTCATCAAAGCGTCTCAGAACCTTAGGCCACACACCCCCACTCCACCTCCTTACCTGCCATTCATCCCTCAGCCCTTTGAAATCTTCTGCTCCCTGCCTCTACTGAAATCACTCCTTTTATTTATTTATTTTAATTTATTTAATTAATTTTTTTTGGCCGTGTTGAGTCTTAGCTGCGACATTCGGGATCTTTCGTTGTGGTGTGTGGTTTTCTCTCTAGCAGTGGTGTGTGCATTTTCTCTCTAGTTTTGGCACACAGGCTCCAGGGTGCGTGGGCTCAGTAGCTGTGGCTTAGTTGCCCTGAGACATGTGGGATCTTAGTTCCCTGACCAGGGATGGAACCCGCGTCCCCTGCATTCTAAGGCGGATTCTTTACCACTGGACCACCAGGGAAGTCCCTGAAATCACTCTTGCAAAGGCCACCAAGACTTACTAATTGTCAAACACAATGGAGAACCTTTCAGGTCTCATCTCACTGAAATTCTTCAGAGCCTTTAACATCATTGGTTATTTCCATCTTCACCCAACTCCGTGGTCCCCGAGGGAGCTCACTTTCCTCTGTCTTACCATGTCTGGCCCCTCTTCTCTCCTTCTCACTCTGCACACTTTTTGTGGATGCCTCTGTCACCTCTGATGCTAAAATCCATTATTTTTAATCTGAGAGATCTGAAATCTGCAGACCAGAACTTTTTGAGTCTCAGGCTTTAAAATCCAGTTGCTTTTGGACAACCAGACAGTACGTTCTTGAGGTACTCAAATTCAGAATATCCCCAAATAATCTCATTTTATTTCTCCAACTAATCCCTAAGTCACCCCAGTGAATCTCCTTCATCCCTCTTATTATTGCCTTTCCTTATCGTTTCTCACCTGGATTGTTCTAACAGCCTGTTTGACAGGTTCCCTCAGGAAAGTCCCCCTAGAGGACCTCGAGTCATCCCAGTGCTACCATATAATGATTTCTTGTTGGACGTGGTTAAGATTAATGGTGTGAGTCTCGTCTGTATTGTCCTTAAGACACTTGCTGGATTCTGCCATTCATAATGCATAAGGAGAAACATAAGGTCTAAAAGATCCCCTTTAAATGTCCCTCTTCTAGAAATTATGCTGCTTACTTTTATGTTTTTACAAAAGAATAGGAGGCGGTGGGTCTAACAGTGTCTCAAGTAAAATAAAAGAAGACTGTGATTGCATGTCAACATCAGGTACCCTTGATTTCTGCCCAAAGTGAAAATGAGGACATTCGCTCCGCCCTAAACCTGCTTGCAGAGGTTGCCCTCTGAGTGAACTGCACCTGCCCTGGGGCCCTGAGACCCTTTGGAAAACTGACGAATCCCATCTTTAGACAGAGTGCAGGAGCAGCGAGCATGTTCCTGGGGCATTCCTCAGCACTGCCATTGGTGAGGAATAAAGGGAGAATGCAGTGAAACTCTGACAATTTTCTGCCTCTTATTTTACCAATATTTCTGTTCCATGATTATCAAAGGAATCTAAGTGCTGGCTTGCCCCACAAAAGAAGGTTTCCATAATTTTATCAGACGCTGAGACAAAGAGTCATAATTGAGTTTTCAGCTGGGAATGCTGTTCACTTTATATGGATTTAAGGCAATAGTGGCTGTCACTGATTATGCGTTTTTTCTGCCCCACCCCCACCCCCCACCCCCGCTTCCTGCTCTCCAGCTTGTTTTAATCCCATGTGTCTTTCAG
>NW_006772098.1:60422-63528 GCF_000442215.2 Lipotes vexillifer
TTCCCATCACAGGACTTTGGCACATGCTATTCCCTAAGACCAGAAACACCACTTCTAATCCTCTACTCAACCTCCGTACCTAGTTAATTACTATTCATTCTTCAGATTTCAGCACAAATCTTTCTTCTCCAGATACTACACACACCCCACTCTCAGTAATTCCTATTTTCTTTGATCTCTTAGGGCCACATTTCTTTCCTTTACTTTGCTCCTTGCCCAGTTTATAATAAACAACCATTGGGATAGCTATTTGGTTAATGTCCAGCCTCTCCCCAGACAGTGTAGTGTGGATATCATGAAAGTGTGGGCCATGTTTGCTTTTTTTAAAATTTAACTGTCAGCACAATCAATTTTATTTATTTTTATTTATTTTTTTCACTTAACTTGAGATTTATCCCCTTAACAAACTTTTTTTTTTTTTTTGCGGTACGCGGGCCTCTCACTGCTGTGGCCTCTCCTGTTGCGGAGCACAGGCTCCGGACGCGCAGGCTCAGCGGCCATGGCTCACGGGCCCAGCCGCTCCGCGGCATGTGGGATCCTCCCGGACCGGGGCACGAACCTGTGTCCCCTGCATCGGCAGGCGGACTCTCAACCACTGCGCCACCAGGGCAGCCCCCCTTAACAAACTTTTAAGTGCGCAATACAGTATCATTGACTACAGGCACGAGGTTGTGAGGGAGATCTCTGGAACTCACTCATCTTGCTTAACTGGAACTTTATTCCTATTGAACAGCAACTGCCCATTTCCCCCTCCTCCAGTTGCTTGGCAACCACCATTCTATTCTCTGTTTCTCTATGTTGAATAGACATTTTTTCAGTGAAGACAGGCAAATGGCCAACAGGTATACACAAAGATACTCTCCATCACTGATCATCAGGGAAATGCAAATCAAACCACAATGAGATATCACTTCACACCTGTTAGGATGGCTGTTTTCAAAAAAGAAAAGAAGATTCGTGTTGGCCAGGATGTGGAGAAACTGGAACTCTTTCACACTGTTGGTGGGAATGTAAACTGGTGCGGCCCAATGGAGAACAGTACGGAGGTTCCTCAAAAAATTAAAAATAGGGACTTCCCTGGTGGTCCTGTGGTTAAGAATCCACCTTCCAATGCAGGGGACATGGGTTTGATCCCCGGTCGGGGAACTAAGATCCCACATGCCGCCGTGCAACTAAGCCTGCATGCTGCAACTAGAGAGAAACCTGCAAGCCACAATTAATAAAATTAAAAATAGCACTACCGTATGATCCAATAATCCCACTCCTGGGTATATATCCAAAAGAATTGAAATCAGGATCTTGAAGTGCTATCTACACTTCCATGTTCATTGAATCATTATTGATAAAAGCCAACATATGTAAACAACTGGGCCACATTTGCTTATGTTCACTGTTTTTTGGGTTTTGTTTGTTTTCTCTTTCTTAACATCTTTCTTTCTTGTTTAAAATTTTTATTTTATATTGGAGTATAGTTGATTTACAATGTTGTGTTAGTTTCAGGTGTACAGCAAAGTTACTTAGTTATACATATACATGTATCTATCCTTTTTCAGATTCTTTTCCCACATAGGTTATTACAGAGTATTGAGTAGAGTTCCCTGTGCTCTACAGTAGGTCCTTGTTGGTTATCTATTTTGTACATAGTAGTGTGTCTATGTTAATCCCAACCTCCTAATTATCCCTCCCTCCCCCTACTTTTCCCCTTTGGTGACCATAAGTTACAGAAGTGGTATCTGCACACCCATGTTCATTGAATCATTATTGATAAGAGGCAACATGTGGAAATAACTGGGCCACGTTTGCTTATGTTCACGGCTTTCTGGTTTCTGTCTGTTTGTTTTTCAATCCTCTGCGTTTCACTGTGTCCAAGCGGAGACCGCAGTCAGTAAATAGTTGTTGACCTAATGAATAAATGACTGGGCTCAGCACTGTCTTGAAATAGTAACTTTTCTCTGTTGAAACTCTGCCTCATGTATATTCTCATCAGTGGACAAAAAAATGTTGTTCTTGTGCATTCAGTGAGCTCTCAACTCCCAACAGTAATGCTAGAAAAGAGTTTGAGAGGGGGTCTTTTTTTTTTTTTTTTTACATTAACAGTCTCTCAAAATAAATATGAAAGGGCTTCCCTGGTGGCACAGTGGTTGAGAGTCCGCCTGCCGAGGCAGGGGACACGGGTTCATGCCCCGATCCGGGAATATCCCACATGCCGCGGAGCAGCTGGGCCCGTGAGCCATGGCTGCTGAGCCTGCGCGTCCGGGGCCTGTGCTCCGCAACGGGAGAGGCCCGCGTACCGCAAAAACAAAACAAAACAAAAAAATAAATATGAAAACGCCTCAAAGCATCCCAGTTTTTCTTTAATAGCCTCTTATATATTTCTAGTGCATAAATTTGTCATTTTGACACATTTTGCCAACATATTTTCAGTCTATACTTTGGGGTGTGTTTTTAAGAATTGTATTATGTCCCTTCTTAGCTTATTTTGATCCAGATTTTAAATATTTGATGTTCATCTTTATAAAGCAGGACCTCTTTTCTAATTCTTCCCTCCTCCAGGCTATTTTGTTTGGTCACTAATGCTTTTCTCAGGTAGTGCTAATATTTTTGAGGACTTATTTTGTTAGGCATTCTGCTAAGGATCTTCTTTTCAGATTAGTACATATAACACACAAATCAGTGCTCTGATATGGGCACTATTATTTCCTTTTCACAAATGAGGACATTGAGACTTAGAATGTTATTTAACTGGTTCAAAGTCAAAGATTTATTAAATGGGGGAGCAGAGTTTGCTTCTAGAAGTCACTCTTTTTGTCAGTTGTGCGTATTCAGATGGCATTTTGAAAGTTTGTTCTTAACAGATGTCACTAGAATGACAAACATGTTACGTGCTATTATACTGTGACAACTCAATGCTCAAGATTAATGATGTATTTGCCTATATACTTTTATATCTCCTAATAATTTAAAAAATTATATTTTTGCCAGGAGCTTTTAAAATGTGAGCATGTGCCTTCCTCTTAATTTAAGTTGTTTTCATTCCCAATACCAGACACCTAGTAACTCCACTGCCCGGTCCCACCAACACCCTTGGGGAGACACGGGGAAAGAG
>NW_006772098.1:63538-82597 GCF_000442215.2 Lipotes vexillifer
CCACAGGCTACGACGACTTGTTTGCTGGTGTTCAGGGTGACTCTAACTTTCTTTTCCCTTCTTATTTTGTTCTGATGACACACATACCCGTTATCTTCTGGAAGAATTTGCAGTCAGATGTCTTAGTCTAACATTTATCCTTGCGCGGCAGGCGCCTTACACTGGAGAGGGTTTGCGGAAGTGAGGGGAAGAATTTCAATAACCAAAATAAGACATCAGCAAAGAGAATAATATTTTTGGTTTTGCTTGCAAAACCTACTTTTTCCATTTAAATGGTGCATTTTACTAATTCTTGGTTATTTGTTATGATGGCTAAAGGAAAATTCAAGTGCTAACGTCTACGTTCACATTTCCTGATCAGAGCAAACTTCGCTCTCTGGGGAAAGCAAACATTCCCTTGGGCAGGAGAAGGAAGATGAAAGAGGCTGAGCGAGGCTGCTTGCCTTGAATCTGTGGGTGAGATCTAGCCGACTCTCGTGTTTGTCCTCAAATCAAGGTTTCTTTTGGCCCCAAGGTGACTTGGAACAGGAGTAAGGAGTCTCACTAGCTGCCCTGGAGTGATGCATCTGGAGAACATTTTCAGGAAGCAGCGGTTGATTTTCATAGTTAGAGACATTTCTTCAGAAATCCCTTAAGCAGGAACATGAAAGTGGCATAAGGATTACACAGTCACAAGAGAGAAGTCGAAGGGACAGACATGAATCCAGAGAAGTCTTAAGGGAGTCGGGGGGAAATTTTCACACATCATCTGGGACTTTTATTTTTTTAATTTTTTTTTTTTTTTTGCAGTACGCGGGCCTCTCACTGCTGTGGCCTCTCCCGTTGCGGAGCACAGGCTCTGGACGCGCAGGCTCAGCGGCCATGGCTCACGGGCCCAGCCGCTCCGCGGCGTGTGGGATCCTCCCGGACCGGGGCACGAACCCGCGTCCCCTGCATCGGCAGGCGGACTCTCAAGCACTGCGCCACCAGGGAAGCTCTGGGACTTATTTTTTAAGACCTTTTCTGAATTTGCCGACCTCCTATATAGATGACTTGAAGTGGAATGTAAAATTCAAGATGATACATGAACATCAAAGTCACAGTAAAATCATTTCATTATTGGAAAATTGTATATTGCAATTACATACAATAACATGAGAAAGAGTAGGAGGATATTTCAGTCAGTTCCAAAATCACAGTCTAAGTTGAGTTCCTACTTATCTAAAGATATCTAGTTAAATGCACAATGGTGTTATTTAGGGGACATTCCTTACCTTTTCAGTGTTGACAGTATCACTCCCACAACCTACCCTGCAGTGCTACCAACAGAGTTAGCACTTGGCTCTCCCTTTGGGGCAGTTCATATACCCTCATTTTAGAGGGATGATGCCTGTTTCTGATGTCTTTGAGTTCTCTATTGGGCAGCCGTGGATCTCGTGTGCTGGCCAGAAGCCATGAAGGGGTCCTTCTGGGTATTTTTCTTGTGGTGGAAGAGAAAGAGGCACTGGTACATATTGTCCCATGGGACATCTCCCAGCTCACAGGCTCATAAATACACTTAAAAGCACTTTGACAATAGAGACACAACCTCTTTTTTTCTTTTTTTGAAATTTAAGTATAGTTGATTTATAGCATTGTGTTAGAGATATACCTTTTTACTGAGACACAAGTTGAATGGAAAATTCTTTCTTTAAATATCTAAAATGCATCTTTGGACTTACTTACCCAGGAGGGGAAAAAAAAAATCAGAGAGGTTTTTTTTTATAGCTAGTTATAGTACATACAACCTTGTATGTAATATTCAAATAAAAGGGAGGCTTGTAATTATTATTGGAATCCTTTTGTCGAAAGTTCAACATTTGTTGAATCAGTCAAGATATTTAAGGCAGTGGTGCAATTTTTGCAATTATTTGGCTGACTGATTCTCTTCCCCACTTCAATCTGTTTGTGTGAACTTATGCCCAGTAAATTTCTAATGTCTAAGTTCACTGTCCGTGCTGCTGGTCTGAGAAGCAGTAAGAGTAAGAGGTAAGTAGATGACTCCATCCATTTACTGGTTATCTACGAGGATAGGAAATTAAGGATATAGATATTTTAACATATCCTCTACTTTTAAACAGTATTATTCTCCTCTGTTGAATTGCTACATGTTTGAATTAATATGCTTTTCTCTTCTTACAGTGATAGTATCAATAATTCATTTTATTGAAAAATAATTTCCCAGTAAAAGTTTTCATCACTCCCCTTACTAACAACAGCAAAATATAATTAATAAAATCTTTATAAAGAATATTGTAATTCTGAAATAGGTTTTGCTATTGTATATTATGATGACAATATGATAATTATAAAACGAGAGAGAGAGAGAGTGAGAAAGAGAGAGAGAGGTGAATATGCCTAGCTTGGAAGAGAAATCTACAAGCTTTGGTAAATACTGCTTACTAGAAAAGCAAATAACTAATTCTGAGCCATTTACTTTCAAATTCATTTCATCTCCAAAAAAATCAGAATGCAGACAATTTAGAAAAGTTTGTAACTTTGTACAGAGATGGCCAAAGACAATTACAAATACAAATAGAAGACATTTGGATTAGAAAGAATTCGTGCTAAATTGGATATGATATGATTCTGAAACAAATCAAAATATTAAATGTGATTACAAGAACAGAGCAAGGGGAGTGAAATTCAGATGTGAGGTCAGTGGACTCTAGGTTTCCATGGAAGCTCATCAGAGGCTGCCTCGGAGGAGGGAGGGAGGGAGAGAGAGGGGAAGTAGGTAGGAGAAGGAAGGTGCTGAGTCCAGGAGTCTCTGGCCTCAGCCCCTTCTTCCTTCTTTTGTCACTGTGGGGTGCTACCTGATACAGTATTAAAAATAATGCCCTTGTTTAAAAAAATGTGTAAAAGCTACTGGCTCTACAAGTGGGTTCTGGGTTTACCACTTATAAACAATTTGATCGTGGGCAGGTTATGCAACCCTTTTAAACCTCAGTTTCTTCATCTATAAAATGGGAATGATAATTGTTCCTACCTTTTAGTATTGCTGTGAGAATTTAATAATGTAAAGAATAAATATATGTAAAGCTCTTTGGACAATGCTGCAATAAGGACTTAATTAAGATTGTTATTTAATACAATATAAAATAAACCACATATTCACTAAAGAAAAAAGAAAACAACAAGCCACTGGCTTTAGAAAAATGAAGAATAACCCATTTATTAGGAGATTTGTTGCCTAATGTATATAGCAGAAGTGAAATGAAAAAATGGTAAATCCCGTTAGTTGCCACCAAGGAAGACATTTGAAAAGTACATCAACATTATAAAGGACAAGGACCTTGGCACCAGGTGGCATGTAAAATTTAGACCAAGTTCATTATGTTTCTCTTGTTCATTACAGCCATTCTCCTTGGCTTCAGATATCATTTATATGCTGAAAACTCCCCAATTCACTCCCGATTGAAACTTCTCTTCTGTTGCCACTGCCTCCCTGATATCTTCATGTAGGTGTTTAATAGGGTTTTTAAACTTAATGAGCCCAAAATGAAATCTTTGATTTTTCCCTTGTACCAAACCTACTTTTATTCTAGTCCTATCAGTCAGTAGTAAAATGCATTACCACCTACTGTCTAACTGCTCAAGCTGGAAGGCTAGGTATTATCCTTTATTTTCTCTGCTTCACCATTGCATCCATGAGTTCTACAGTAACCTCATTAAAAAAAATTGGTGACTTTTCATTTCTCTACTTTACCATTACCCTAGTCCAAAACAGATAAGTACAGGTAAGTACTAACAGTCTGAGTCATATACAGAGAGACTGAAAAATGTCTGTGGCCTATATTATATGCCCCAAACATGGAAGCAGCAATTTCATTTCACATTAGACTGGATTGAGACTATATACTATAAGGAAGAGGGTTAGCAAACCAGTGCTTCAAAAGCACAAAGGATAAGCTATGTATCAGACTGAAGAAGAGCCATCCCCTATGAGAAGACATGAGACATCCTCAGAGAAGCACACGGTATAACATTTGTTTGTTAGTATTAGATCTATAAACTGCATCTCATTCTATAATGAGTGTTCAGATTTTCCAGTGCCGCAGTGCCTGCTGCCATAATATGGTTTGTTCTGTCTGGATGTGTATTATGTTACAGTTGCCCCTCCCACTAATCAAGGGATAGTGTAATGGTCGGAACAAACCACCAAGACACCCATTAGTGAACTACGCAGGGTGGCTTCGCCAGATATCCGTTGCTTGCCTCTCTATAAAAGGTCAAAGCAAGAGTCTTTCAAGCACTAAAAATTTGTCATTAAAACAATAAACATGTAAAGTTTGGCAGGTGCTACACTGAGTCATTGTTCCTCTATTCTATCCAGTTCTTGAAGGTCAAAATTAATTGAAGAACGCAAATCCTCTTGTAAGGATAGTTCTAAATTATACTGAACTCCTCTCAGCACCTCTCTCTCCTCCTATTAAAGACTGTTTCAAATGCTCAAAGAAGCTCCAGCTCTGAATTTAACAGACTGTTACATCATCTTGGACACTTGCCTTCAGTTCTCTGGGTCTTGGGTTTTCTCATCTATGGAATCAGGAGACAGAACTAGGTAAGTGTAAATATTTTTTTCTGACTCAGATATCTCTAGAACTTCATCTTGTTGCATCTTTCTTTTTTAAAGTAAGTTATTACTAAAGGTCAGCAAATAGGTCACCTAGGAGGACTTTGTACATTACTATTAAGAAAAAAAACTGTCTAGACTGGCCATTTTAAATTTTTTCACATTGCTTCGAATTCAGGTAACTGAACATCTAAAAATGGATACATACGTATTCCCTTCTATGTGATTATATAATTTGTGTACGTCCAAGTTTTGTTCATGATGATGATGTACTGGAAAATATATGGTTTGCAGAGGGAAAAGGCATGGTTCAAGTCCCAGTTCTGGCACTTACTAGCTCTGAACCTTAGTCATCAGCTATAAAAATGAGAATATTAATGCCTATCTACTGGGCTTGTAAATAGGTAACATATGTGTTCATATAATAACATGTAAAACAGCTCAGACAAAGCCTCATACAAAACAGACATTCCCCAATATTAAATTCTGCCAATGAGTTATAATGTAAATGTAAAATACAGTATAGCAGAATAGCACGAAAAGAGGGCTTTTGAATTACATATTTTAAACTGTAATTTAAGAAAACTTTCTGTAAATTAAAGAAAACTCGAATCTTCATATTTTAAAAGGTATACCATTTCTTTTTTCAGAAAATGCTGATCCAGTGGAACCAACACTGTAATATATCTAATAAAATTATTAGACATTAAACCCAATGGGCTTATAGGGTAGCCAGGCAAAAGGACCAAGTCTTTCAGAAGTGGAAGAAAATCCACTTTAAGCACATTTTATTTAGGCTTTAAGTCGTATGGTGTTCCCAATTAACAAGAGGGTTACAAAGCTCTTGTTCTTAATTTTAATCCCTCCAGAGTTTTATTAACAGAAGTAGCTAATTTTTTTATATGGAAGTGAAACTAGAAGGAAAAGAATAAATCTTGGTAAGTTAATATAGTTCTGAATATTAGAGCCAGAGAAAGAAGGAAAAGTGAAATTTAAATAAATTAAAATCAAATGTATTGTGATTTCTAAAACCCTGGAAGGCATTTATCATATATTATCATTTGAAGTATCCTTTGGTTGTAATCAAATAACTTAATTAGCTTTTTTGTCCCCATATTTCATTTTCCAAGTGTTAACTGGTCCCCATTCAAACGACAGCTCTAAAATTAAAAAGTTATTTGGTATTTAAGTTAAAAGAATTTTTTCCATTTATTAATGTACGTCTATATTTACTTATAAAACATTAAATTATTAAAAATAAAATAGCTGAAAATAATCCACTAGTGTTAGAAATAGTGATATAAATTTCATTCTTTCTTTCTGTTATTTGAGAAATTAGGAATCACAGTAGCAGAGGTCCTGATCCATAAACCATCCCGTAATCTCCTTGATGCTTCTGCTCCAAAGACCTCTTTTATGTGCAGTTTCACTAAAAACTGCTCAAGGACACTGGATTACAAAAGTTTTGAGTTGTCACTACGTAATAAAAGATCCTTGCTCCAAACACTGAAAACATGAGTCTGTTTTACAAACACAGTTTTCATGCTGAATACTCTTAATTTAATTTTAAAATGTGCTTTATTCTGGTAACATTGGTTTATAACATTACATAAGTCTCATGCGTATAAAATTATATTTCTACTTCCTTATACACTACACTTGATCACCACCCAAAATTTAGTTTCTACCCATCACCATACAGTTGATCCCCTTTACCCATTTCACCCTCCCCCACTACTCTGTTCTCTGTATTTATATGTTTGTTTTGTTTTTTATATTCCACAAATGAGTGAAATAATCTGGTATTTGTTTTTCTCTGACTTATTTCATTTAGTGTAATACTATCAAGGTCTATCCATGTTGTTGTAAATGGCAAGACTTCATTTTTTTTTTTTTTTTAATGGCTGAGGAGTATTCGGTTATATATATATCACATCTTTTTTTTTTAACATCTTTATTGGAGTATAATTGCTTTACAATGGTGTGTTAGTTTCTGCTTTATAACAAAGTGAATCAGTTATACATATACATATGTTCCCATATCTCTTCCCTCTTGTGTCTCCCTCCCTCCCAACCTCCCTATCCCACCCCTCCAGGCGGTCACAAAGCACCGAGCTGATCTCCCTGTGCTATGCGGCTGCTTCCCACTAGCTAGCTACCTTACGTTTGGTAGTGTATAAATGTCCACGCCTCTCTCGCGCTTTGTCACAGCTTACCCTCCCCATATCTTCAAGTCACTCTCTAGTAGGTCTGTGTCTTTATTCCTGTCTTACCCCTAGGTTCTTCATGACATTTTTTTTTCTTAAATTCCATATATATGTGTTAGAATACGGTATTTGTCTTTCTCTTTCTGACTTACTTCACTCTGTATGACAGACTCTAGGTCTATCCACCTCATTACAAATAGCTCAATTTCGTTTCTTTTTATGGCTGAGTAATATTCCATTGTATATATGTGCCACATCTTCTTTATCCATTCATCCGACGACGGGCACTTAGGTTGTTTCCATCTCCGGGCTATTGTAAATAGAGCTGCAATGAACATTTTGGTACATGACTCTTTCTGAATTCTGGTTTCCTCAGGGTATATACCTAGTAGTGGGATTGCTGGGTCATATGGTAGTTCTATTTGTAGTTTTTTAAGGAACCTCCATACTGTTCTCCATAGTGGCTGAACCAATTCACATTCCCACCAGCAGTGCAAGAGTGTTCCCTTTTCTCCACACCCTCTCCAGCATTTATTGTTTCTAGATTTTTTGATGATGGCCATTCTGACTGGTGTGAGATGATATCTCATTGTAGTTTTGATTTGCATTTCTCTAATGATTAATGATGTTGAGCGTTCATTCATGTGTTTGTTGGCAGTCTGTATATCTTCTTTGGAGAAATGTCTATTTAGGTCTTCAGCCCATTTTTGGATTGGGTTGTTTGTTTTTTTGTTATTGAGCTGCATGAGCTGCTTATAAATTTTGGAGATTAATCCTTTGTCAGTTGCTTCATTTGCAAATATTTTCTCCCATTCTGAGGGTTGTCTTTTGGTCTCGTTTATGGTTTCCTTTGCTGTGCAAAAGCTTTGAAGTTTCATTAGGTCCCATTTGTTTATTTTTGTTTTTATTTCCATTACTCTAGGACATGGGTCAAAAAGGATCTTGCTGTGATTTATGTCATAGAGTGTTCTGCCTATGTTTTCCTCTAAGAGTTTGATAGTTTCTGGCCTTACATTTAGGTCTTTAATCCATTTTGAGCTTATTTTTGTGTGTGGTGTTAGGGAGTGATCTAATCTCATACTTGTACATGTAGCTGCCCAGTTTTCCCAGCACCACTTGTTGAAGAGGCTGTCCTTTCTCCACTGTATATTCCTGCCTCCTTTATCAAAGATAAAGTGACCATATGTGCGTGGGTTTATCTCTGGGCTTTGTATCCTGTTCCACTGATCTTTCTGTTTTTGAGCCAGCACCATACTGTCTTGATTACTGTAGCTTTGTAGTATAGTCTGAAGTCAGGGAGCCTGATTCCTCCAGCTCTGTTTCCCATTCTCAAGATTGCTTTGGCTATTTGGGGTCTTTTGTGTTTCCATACAAATTGTGAGATTTTTTTGTTCTAGTTCTGTGAAAAATGCCAGTGGTAGTTTGATAGGGATTGCATTGAATCTATAGATTGCTTTGGGTAGTAGGGTCATTTTCACAATGTTGATTCTTCCAATCCAAGAACACAGTATATCTCTCCATCTATTTGTATCATCTTTAATTTCTTTCATCAGTGTCTTATAATTTTCTGCATACAGGTCTTTTGTCTCCTTAGGTAGGTTTATTCCTAGATATTTTATTCTTTTTGTTGCAATGGTAAATGGGAATGTTTTCTTAATTTCACTTTCAGACTTTACATCATTAGTGTATAGGAATGCCAGAGATTTCTGTGCATTAATTTTGTATCCTGCTACTTTACCAAATTCATTGATTAGCTCTAGTAGTTTTCTGGTAGCATCTTTAGGATTCTCTGTGTATAGTATCATGTCATCTGCAGTGACAGCTTTACTTCTTTTCCGATTTGGATTCCTTTTATTTCCTTTTCTTCTCTGATTGCTGTGGCTAAAACTTCCAAAACTATGTTGAATAAGAGTGGTGAGAGTGGGCAACCTTGTCTTGTTCCTCATCTTAGTGGAAATGCTTTTAGTTTTCCACCACTGAGGACGATGTCGGCTGTGGGTTTGTCATATATGGCCTTTATTATGTTGAGGAAAGTTCCCTCTATGCCTGCTTTCTGCCGGGTATCATAAATGGGTGTTGAATTTTGTCGAAAGCTTTCTCTGCATCTATTGAGATGATCATATGTATGGTTTTTCTCCTTCAATTTGTTAATATGGTTAATCACATTGATAGATTTGCGTATATTGAAGAATCCTTGCATTCCTGGAATAAACCCCACTTGATCATGGTGTATGATCCTTTTAATGTGCTGTTGGATTCTGTTTGCTAGTATTTTGTTGAGGATTTTTGCATCTATGTTCATCAGTGATATTGGCCTGTAGTCCGTTTAATGTGCTGTTGGATTCTGTTTGCTAGTATTTTCTTGAGGATATTTGCATCTATGTTCATCAGTGATATTGGCCTATAGTTTTCTTTCTTTGTGACATCCTTGTCTGGTTTCGGTATCAGGGTGATGGTGGCCTCGTAGAATGAGTTTGGGAGTGTTCCTCCCTCTGCTATATTTTGGAAGAGTTTGAGAAGGATAGGTGTTAGCTCTTCTCTAAATGTTTGATAGAATTCGCCTGTGAAGCCATCTGGTCCTGGGCTTTTGTTTGTTGGAAGATTTTTAATCACAGTTTCAATTTCAGTGCTTGTGATTGGTCTGTTCATATTTTCTATTTCTTCCTGAATCAGTCTTGGCAGGTTGTGCATTTCTAAGAATTTGTCCATTTCTTCTAGGTTGTCCATTTTATTGGCATAGTAATCTCTCATGATCTTTTGTATTTCTGCCGTGTCAGTTGTTACTTCTCCTGTTTCATTTCTGATTCTATTGATTTGAGTCTTCTCCCTTTTTTTCTTGATGAGTCTGGCTAATGGTTTATCAATTTTGTTAATCTTCTCAAAGAACCAGCTTTTAGTTTTATTGATCTTTGCTATTGTTTCCTCTATTGTTTCCTTCATTTCTTTTTCATTTATTTCTGATCTGATTTTTATGATTTCTTTCCTTCTGCTAACTCTGGGGTTTTTTTGTTCTTCTTTCTCTAATTGCTTGAGGTGCAAGGTTAGGTTGTTTATTCGAGATGTTTCCTGCTTCTTAAGGTGGGCTTGTATTGCTATAAACTTCCCTCTTAGAACTGCTTTTGCTGCATCCCATAGGTTTTGGGTCGTTGTATCTCCATTGTCATTTGTTTCTAGGTATTTTTTAATTTCCTCTTTGATTTCTTCAGTGATCACTTCGTTATTAAGTAGTGTATTGTTTAGCCTCCATGTGTTTGTATTTTTTACAGCTCTTTTCCTATAATTGATATCTAGTCTCATGGCGTTGTGGTCGGAAAAGATACTTGATACAATTTCAATTTTCTTAAATTTACCAAGGCTTGATTTGTGACCCAAGATATGATCTATCCTGGAGAATGTTCCATGAGCACTTGAGAAAAATGTGTATTCTGTTGTTTTTGGATGGAGTGTCCTATAAATATCAATTAAGTCCATCTTGTTTAATGTATCATTTAAAGCTTGTGTTTCCTTATTTATTTTCATTTTGGATGATCTGTCCATTGGTGAAAGTGGGGTGTTGAAGTCCCCTACTATGAATGTGTTACTGTCGATTTCCCCTTTTATGGCTGCTAGTTTTTGCCTTATGTATTGAGGTGCTCCTATGTTGGGTGCATAAATATTTACAATTGTTATATCTTCTTCTTGGATCGATCCCTTAATCATTATGTAGTGTCCTTCTTTGTCTCTTCTGATAGTCCTTATTTTAAAGTCTATTTTGTCTGATATGAGAATTGCTACTCCAGCTTTCTTTTGGTTTCCATTTGCATGGAATATCTTTTTCCATCCCCTTACTTTCAGTCTGTATGTGTCTCTAGGTCTGAAGTGGGTCTCTTGTAGACAGCATATATATGGGTCTTGTTTTTGTATCCATTCAGCCAATCTGTGTCTTTTGGTGGGAGCATTTAGTCCATTTACATTTAAGGTAATTATCGATATGTATGTTCCTATTCCCATTTTCTAAATTGTTTTGGGTTCGTTATTATAGGACTTTTCCTTCTCTTGTGTTTTTGTCTAGAGAAGTTCCTTTAGCATTTGTTGTAAAGCTGGTTTGGTGGTGCTGAACTCTCTCAGCTTTTGCTTGTCTGTAAAGGTTTTAATTTCCCCATTAAATCTGAATGAGATCCTTGCTGGATAGAGTAATCTTGGTTGCAGGTTTTTCTCCTTCATCACTTTCATTATGCCCTGCCACTCCCTTCTGGCTTGTAGAGTTTCTGCTGCGAGATCAGCTGTTAACCTTATGGGGATTCCATTGTGTGTTACTTGTTGTTTTTCCCTTGCTGCCTTTAATATATTTTCTTTGTATTTAATTTTTGACAGTTTGATTAATATGTGTCTTGGCGTATTTCTCCTTGGATTTATCCTGTTTGGGACTCTCTGTGCTTCCTGGACTTGATTAACTATTTCCTTGCCCATATTAGGGAAGTTTTCAACTATAATCTCTTCAAATATTTTCTCAGTCCCTTTCTTTTTCTCTTCTTCTTCTGGAACCCCTATAATTCGAATGTTGGTGCGTTTAATGTTGTCCCAGAGGTCTCTGAGCCTGTCCTCAATTCTTTTCGTTCTTTTTTCTTTATTCTGCTCTGCAGTAGTTATTTCCACTATTTTGTCTTTCAGGTCACTTATCCGTTGTTCTGCCTCAGTTATTCTGCTATTGATCCCATCTAGAGTATTTTTAATTTCATTTATTGTGCTGTTCATTGTTGTTTGTTTTATCTTTGGTTCTTCTAGGTCCTTGTTAAATGTTTCTTGCATTTTGCCTATTCTGTTTCCAAGATTTTGCATCATCTTTACTATCATTATTCTGAATTCTTTTCAGGTAGACTGCGTATTTCCTCTTCATTTGTTAGGTTTGGTGGGTTTTTATCTTGCTCCTTCATCTGCTGTGTGTTTTTCTGTCTTCTCATTTTGCTTATCTTACTGTGTTTGGGGTCTCCTTTTTGCAGGCTGCAGGTTCATAGTTCTCATTGTTTTTGGTGTCTGTCCCAGTGGCTAAGGCTGGTTCAGTGGGTTGTGTAGGCTTCCTGGTGGAGGGGACTAGTGCCTGTGTTCTGGTGGATGAGGCTGGATCTTGTCTTTTTGGTGGGCAGGTGCACGTCTGGTGGTGTGTTTTGGGGTGTCTGTGGACTTATTATGATTTTAGGCAGCCTCTCTGCTAGTGGGTGGGGTTGTGTTCCTGTTTTGCTATATGGTTGGCATAGGTTGTCCAGCACTGTAGCTTGCTGGTCGTTGAGTGAAGCTGGGTGCTGGTGTTGAGATGGAGATCTCTGGGAGATTTTCGCCGTTTGATATTACGTGGAGCTGGGAGGTCCCTTGTGGACCAGTGTCCTGAAGTTGGCTCTCCCACCTCAGAGGCACAGCACTGACACCTGGCTGGAGCACCAAGATCCTTTCATCCACACGGCTCAGAATAAAAGGGAGAAAAAGTAGAAAGAAAGAATTGGTAGAAGTAGAAAAAAAGAAAGAAGGAAAGAAAGAAAGATGGGAGGGAGAGAGAAGGAGGAAGGAAGGAAGGAAGGAGGGAAGGAAGGAAAGAAAGAAAGAAAGAAGTAAAATAAAATATAGTAAGATAAAATATAATAAAGTTATTAAAATAAAAATGTAGTTATTAAGAGAAAAAAAGAAAAAAATTTAAAACAAACAAAGAAACAAAACAAAAAACGGATGGATAGAACCCTAGGACAAATGGTGGAAGCAAAGCTATACAGACAAAATCTCAGAAGCATACACATACACACTCACAAAAAGAGGAAAAGGGTAAATAAATCTTGCTCTCAAAGTCCACCTCCTTAATTCGGGATGATTCGTTGTCTATTCATGTATTCCACAGATGCAGGGTACATCAAGTTGATTGTGGAGCTTTAATCCGATGCTTCTGAGGCTGCTGGGAGAGATTTCCCTTTCTCTTCTTTGTTCTCACAGCTCCCAGAGGCTCAGCTTTGGATTTGGCCCCGCCTCTGCGTGTAGGTCGCCAGAGGGCGTCTGTTCTTTGCTCAGGCAGGACAGGGTTAAAGGAGCCGCTGATCCGGGGCCTCTGGCTCACTCAGGCCGGGGGGAGGGTGCGGCACGGAGTGCGGGGCGGGCCTGCGGTGGCAGAGGCCAGCGTGACGTTGCAGCGGCCTGAGGCGCGCCGTGCTTTCTCCCGGGGGAGTTGTCCCTGGATCCCGGGACCCTGGCAGTGGTGGGCTGCACAGGCTCCCCGGAAGGGGGGTGTGGATAGTCACCTGTGCTCACACACAGGCTTCTTCGGGGCGGCAGCAGCAGCCTTAGCATCTCATGCCAGTCTCTGGGGTCCACGCTGTTAGCCGCAGCTCGCGCCCGTCTCTGGAGCTCCTTCAAGCAGCGCTCTTAATCCCCTCTCCTCGCGCACCAGGAAACAAAGAGGTAAAAAAAAGCCTCTCGCGCACCAGGAAACAAAGAGGTAAAAAAAAGCCTGCCTCTCGGCAGGTCCAGACTTCTCCCCGGCCTCCCTCCCGGCCAGCCGTGGTGCACTAGCCCCTTCAGGCTGTGTTCACGCCGCCAACCCCGGTCCTCTCCCGGAGCTCCGACCGAAGCCCGAGCCTCAACTCCCAGCCGCGCCCGCCCCGGCCGGGGAGCAGACAAGCCTCTCGGGCTGGTGAGTGCCGGTCGGCCCTGATCCTCTGTGCGGGAATCTCTCCGCTTTGCCCTCCGCACCCCTGTGGCTGCGCTGTCCTCCGCGGCTCCGAAGCTTCCCGCTCCGCCACCCGCAGGCTCCGCCCACAAAGGGGCTCCTAGTGTGTGGAAACATTTCCTCCTTCACAGCTCCCTCCCACTGGTGCAGGTCCCGTCCCTATTCTCTTGTCTCTGTTTTTTCTTTTTGCCCTACCCAGGTACGTCGGGGGGGGGGGCGGTTCTTGCCTTTTGGGAGGTCTGAGGTCTTCTGCCAGCGTTCAGTAAGTGTTCTGTAGGAGTTGTTCCACGTGTAGATGTATTTCTGGTGTATCTGTGGGGAGGAAGGTGATCTCCGCGTCTTACTCTTCCGCCATCTTCCCGGAAGCCCCTATTACATCTTCTTTATCCATTCATTCATTGATTGGCGCTTTTGTTGTTTCCGTATCTTGGCTATTGTAAATAATGCTGCAGTGAACATGGGGTGCATATATCTTTTTGAATTAGTGTTTTTGTGAATACTTTTAATTTTATAATTTTTTTAATAAAGTAAAATATTTTTAGGTCTTTTTAAAAATTTTTATTGGAGTATAGTTGATTTACAATGTTGTGTTAGTTTCAGGTGTATAGCAAAGTGAATCAGTTATATATATACATATATTCACTCTTTTTTAGTGAATACTTTAAATTTTAAATGATAACGAGTTAAGACAATACAACAGAATATTGCTGTTTAATATATTGTTCAAGGATTTTTTTTCACAAAAAACATTGTGCCTTTTTTTCCTGATGAGCATGACTTGAGAGAGGCTGGATCCAGACTGTAAAAAAATTAGGTTGGATAGCTCAGGATGAGACTGTCTTAAATTGCTGTTGCTATTGCTTTTGGTACCCAACTGTCATTCTCTAGAGATCATTAAGGTGTGATCCTGCTTTAGAAAGCGAGATGGATTAAAAAACCTCTTAGGTTCATCCACCCTTAATGTTCATGCCATGAAAAAATTTTCCCTCTGACATTTTGAACTGGGAGGTGGGTGTTTACAGATGAAAACATAGGAGGGAGAAATCAGAAACAAGCCTGAGACCTCTTGGGCCCAGCTGTGCGAAGATCGTTTTACTCTGGAACACATGACCTTAGAGTCTTTCAAATCCGCAGGCCAGCACAGGCCATGCCTCCAGCAGTTAAAAAAAATGATGCTAGAATTAATCATTCAGTGCCCACATATAAAGGGTGAACTGGCAAAAGCAAAGATCATGATAAGACAACAGTGGAACTGGGGAAGTCATTAGACACAGGTGAGGAATCAGAGAAAGGTTTTGTGCACAGAATGATTGTGTAGCTTCTCCGGTTCAGGCTTATGCTTTTCTGGTTGCGGCCTCCCTTAAAACCAAACAGAAAACCTACAACCTCATTCCAAGAATGCCCATGGGAGCTGACAAGAACTAAATAAACAATGCTCTGTTTGCTCAAATATTTAGCAAATAGCTCAGGGATTACTGCATACACCATCGTTGAGGTTTTAGCCAATTCTCAAAGATGTTTCTATGTTCTGCTAATAAAACAATTCATGTATGGATAATGGCACTTTGTAATTATTTCCACATGGTTAGCACTTAGACAGAACCTGAGGGAAGAAAGTCAACATTTGATGAATCTTTATCAGAAATCAACATTTATGACGGCACAGTCAAAACTCAAATCCAAAATAGGATAAAACCAACAGTAGCAATCATCTGATACGTCACTATCCATTTTTTCTTGTACTTTTTTCTTCTTCTCGCTGTTTTTTCTGGTTATGACCTAAGTCAATGGATGGTAAAGTTACAGGAAAACACATTGAAGTTTTATAGATAAAATTTCACTAAGTGTTTAGGAGTGGGTCTGTCTACTTTAGCCATAAATATTCAGCAAAGCATTGCCTGTGATGCAAAAATTTGTAGTGGGAGAAACCTCAGAGAGAATTCTTTTGGTTCGAGCATCTGGATGATGGGACTGTATCCAGGCGATTATGATTTGTGACTCTAATCTCAAGCAAAGCCGTGCTCTGGGATTATTCATTCTTGTTTCAGCAATTCACTTACATAGTTGAATTTCTACATGAAATAATAGCTGAATAGGAGAGAATAAAACCCATTTCAATTTTGCAGAGCAGAGTTATTCCATTTAGAAAGAAGTCACAGATCTTCACAAAAAGATGTAGCAATTTTTATGCCTAAAACTTAAATTATGCCTGTCTACAATTTGGAGCCATGTAATGGTTTGGGTTGCTTCGAGTGACCTCATGTTTTGTTTTGGTCACCAAAGCTCAATCTATTGAATGGAATTTAGTTTTGTTACTTACTAACATTAAAAACAAATGGGTTGGAATATATTTCCATTTGTTATTTTATCCAGCTCAAGGATTAGAGTAAGTCTCTGGATAATTCATTCACTCATTCACTCAGTAAATATTTGTTGAGTGGCTACCATGTCTCAGGACTGTTCTACGCACCAGAGATGGAGTAGTGGGTAGAATGAAGTCCCTGGTTTTACGGGGATTACATTTTGGAGGAAGAAGTCAATAAATAAATGTATAGTATATATATAAATTATAACGTCACCAGATACAATGCACATTACGAAGGAAAATAAAGCAGGTAGAAGGGAAATATTGAAAGTAGGTGAAGGGACTCTTTTATGTAGGGTGGTCAGGGCAGACTCTGAGGCTCTAACATTTTTTTAATTGAAGTATAGTTGATTTACAGTGTTGTGCTAATCTCTGCTGTACAGCAAAGTGACTCAGTTATACACATACATACATTATTTTTAATATTTTTTCCATTATGGTTTACCAAGGATATTGAATATAGTTCTCTGTGCTATACATTGGGACCTTGTTTATCCATTATAAATGTAGGAGTTTGCATCCGCCAACCCCAAACTCCCAGTCCATCCCTCTCCCTCCCCCCCCACCTTGGCAACCACAAGTCTGTTCTCTATGTCTCTGACTCTGTTTCTGTTTTGTAGACATGTTCATTTGTGCCATATTTTAGATTCCACACATAAGTGATATCATATGGTATTTGTCTTTCTCCTTCTGACTTACTTCACTTAGTATGATAATCTCTAGGTGCATCCATGTTGCTGCAAATGGCATTATTTCATTCTTTTGGATAGCTGAGTAGTATTCCATTGTATATCTGTACCACATCTTCTTTATCCATTCATCTGTCGATGGACATTTAGGTTGTTTCCATGTCTTGGCTATTGTGAACAGTGCTGCTATGAATGTAGGGGTACATGTATCTTTTTGAATTATAGTTTTGTCTGAATATATGCCAAGGAGTGGGATTGCTGGATCATATGGTAATTCTATTTTTAGTTTTCTGAGGAACCTCCATACTGTTTTTCACAGTGGCTGCACCAACTTACATTCCCACCAGCAGTGTAGGAGGGTTCCCTTTTCTCCACACCCTCTACAGCATTTGTTATTTGTAGACTTTTTAATGATGGCCATTCTGTGAGGAGTGAGGTGGTACCTCACTGTAGTTTTGATTTGCAGTTCTCTAATAATTAGTGACGTTGAGCATCTTTTCACGTGCCTACTGGCCATCTGTATGTCCTCTTTGGATGAGACTCTAACATTTAAGGGGAGACTTCAGTGAAAGGAGGGAGTGAAACACGAGAAATCTGGAATCTGGAAGAAGAGTCAGAGGAAGGACAAGTACAAAGGCTCTTAAGGCGGGACCAAATTTGCCATATTTGAGGATCCTCTAGAAAGTCAGTGTTGCTGGAGTGGAGTGAGGATGTGGAGAGAGGAAAGAAAGAAATTTAGAACATAGGGTGCAAATCAAGAGGAGCCTCGTAAAGTCAGGTTAGGATTTGGGTTCTAAGTGTGCTGGGAATCACCCAAAGATTTTGAGACAAGTGATGTCAGATGATGAAGGTTTTTACCAGTCTCTCTGGCTGTGATGTGGAAGATGGACTGTAATGGGGAACAAGGATGGAAGTGAGGGAGCCAAATGGAAGGTCACTGGGTCGGTACAGACCACAGGCGATGGTGGCTGGTATCACAGCAGTGGCGGGAAAGTTGAGAAGTGGTTTAATCCTAGATATATGTCAACGCCATGAATGACAGGCTTTTCTGATGGATTGGATAAGTGTTAGGGAAAGTGAAGAATTGAGGATGATTCCGAAGTACTTGGTCTGAGCCACTGGGAAGTGGTTGAGCCCATTATTCATTTCTTTTTCAAGTATTAATTAAATGCAGACTTGTTTCAAGCACTGTCTTAAGTGCTGAGGTACACCACTGAGCAAAACAGACAGAGATTCCCTGGAAGAAAAGGAAAGTAAAAATGAACATAAATAAATACATTTTAAAGTATGTTAGAAGATGAGAAATGTGGAAAAAAGAAAACCAAAGGGAAAGTTAAGGGGTGGGTGGCAGAAAAGTTTCCTTTATTAAATGAGGTATTAGCATCGGTCTCATTGACGGTGAAAACAGATCAAGGGCAAGGAAGCCACGAGGCTGCAGCCCAGTGAGGTGGAGAGAGAATGCTGGGTGATGAAACGAGACAGGTAACCAGGAGGCCTGATTGTGTGGGGCCTTGAAGACCTTGTGGAGGGCTGTTATTCTGCATGAAATGTGGAGTCATTTCAGGGTCATTTGGGCAGAGAAGTGACATGATCTGACTCATGTTTAAAAGTCTGACTGACTGCTCCTCCGAGAATATATTACAGGGCAGCAAAGGTAAAGCAGGGAGGCCTGTTTTGGGGTTATTGTAATAATCTGGATGAGAGCCGATGGTGGCTTGGTTGAGAGAGGTAGCAGTGAAAGTGGAAATGAGTGGCCAGATTCTGGATTCATTTAAAAGTACAGTCCTCTTGATTTCCCGATAGATTAGGGAACAGTGGTTTTCGACCTGAAAAGCTAGAAAGATGGAGTTACACTGACTGAGATGATGAAGGCTCTGATTTGAGTGTGAGATGGGGAAGACCAGGAGTTCAGTTTCAAAGTGAGGGAATCACTTTGAATATTCAAGTTGACAGTTGGATATTCAAGTCTAGAGCTCTGGAAAAAATTTTGAGCTGGAGATATACAGTCTTAGAAAGAGGTATAAGCACGGTGTTTAGAACCGCGGGCACTGGATGAGGTCATGTAGAGCGTGAATGGAAATAGGAAGGAGGTCAACGGCTGAGCCAATCCAACATTCAGAAGTTGGGAAAAGAGGAAGAACTAGCAAAGGAGCCAGTGAAGTAGGGGATGAACCAAGTGGAGGTGTTGTCGGTTGAAGGGAATATATTAAAGAGGAGGAAGTGGTCCACTGTGATAAAGGCTGCTGGGAGGTCAAGTGTGATGGCCGAGCATTGATCATTGGATGCAGCCACAGGGAGGTCTTCGTTCTGAGAGAAGCTTTGGAGGAGGTGTGGAGAGAAAGTGTGGAAGAGAATGAGGGTGTTGTAAGGAGGAAAGGCTACTCACTAAAGTGAGGAATCCTGGGGGTGAAGCAGATGGGGGCTGAGGGTGAAGGGATCAACCCAAATGCTTGGCTCTGTTGAGACTGATTTTCCTTGCTGGCCACAGGCAGCCAAGTGCTTAGGCAAATCTGCAGGAA
>NW_006772098.1:82607-93139 GCF_000442215.2 Lipotes vexillifer
GGAATGCCGCATCATCGATTTCCTCAGTGATTAGCACTTAATCACTTCATTAAAATAATTGTTGTTTTTAATCAAAATCAATTTCGTACTTCCCTGTTAAACCTTCTGAAAATTCATCTTGCCAAAAGAAATATGAATCCTTTGTAGGGTTTTTATGACTCAGAGACAAAGGATTTCTTTCTTTTTATTGAATTATGTGTGTTACCGAGTCTGGTTATATTCTGAATCTCATATCTTAATAAGTTAATATTTGTTGTAGTGCAAGCACAATAATGCAAAGCTTGGCATTGAGTTAACTATAAAAAGAATTGGATTTTATGTATACCTTCCCAAAAGAAAGGCAAAGATTACAATTATGCAAACACTTTGTAAATGGCCACACATTGCTTTGTGACATCTCTTGAACTGTTGTTTTATATTTAACTCTTGTAGCGTTGATCTTTTTTTTTTTTTTTTAATTTTTAGATTGTAAATTTTTGGAAGACAGAGACTATAAGCCAGGGATATTCCTCACAGGACGGAGACAGACCTGTCTTTTCTGTTGAATGCTTGAATTAATGCTCTCTTGCTTAAAAGCTGGACAGGATACCTGCCTTTCTGGCAGGACATAACTAGAATGTCTTCCAATTTGTGGCTTAGTCTTCCATGGTGCTAGTCCTTTCTGAAGCGAGATCAATATTTTTAGGGGCTCTTTCATCCTGTTTGCACTTTCTACTCTCCATTAAGCATTTTGATCCCAGCAAAGTGACCCTTCAGGAAATGGTACATTGTGTATCTCTTTTATCCTAATTAGAATCTATAGTTTAGTGCAAATGGTTTTATTTAATCATTTCTTTTATAAATAAAGGCATTTAATGGCCCTCATGAGTCTCCAATTGATAAATGATAACTGGCATGTATTTTGATTCCCACTTTACTGATTTCATTGCAAATTTCTTTGAAATAATTTTTCAGTAGATTTTGATCTTTCCAAAATCTCTATTGATGAACTTCTCCCAATATATGCCATCATATTAGGTGATCTTGTTATTTCATATAGGCCTTATAATATGAAAATTGGCCATTTGCTGTTTTAAAATCTAACTTATTTTCATTTAAAAAATGTACAGACTCTGATCATCTTTCTATTCAATGGGATAATACTTCCCACAAAAACAAATAGAGGAGATTGAGTAAATATTATGATCTATAGGGAATTCGGCAGCTTAGTTACCAGACTAAGTAGGTGTTTCTTGAAAGAAACCTCCGAATGCATACCTTCTATTTAGTGCTTCAGATGAAGAACATCACAGAACATTCCTTCCAGAAAATCTTCTTGGCTCCGCCAGTTTGCTTTCTCTTCCAGCTTAGAAGCTGCCCCATATTTCTTAAAACCTTGCAAAGCAGCTAAAAATCTCCTTGGTTTTTAAGGATCTGGTGAAGATTTGAGACACAAATCTGTACAAGCAAGAACTTAATTTTTGAAAATGTTTGGTGGTAACTTGAGGCTGTAAATTTACCACAAAGGTAAAGTAATAAAGGGCTCTCTGGGCCTCATATTTTAGGGCCTGTCATTTACACAGCACACTTTCTTAAGCCCGGCCACATGACTTTAGATTTCATACTCTTGCCTCCTTCATCTTATGAGATAGCATTTTTCACAATAGCCAAGATATTAAAGCAAACTAATGTCCATCAGCGGAAGAATAGATAAAGAAAATGTGGTGCATATGTACAATGGAATATTATTCAACCATAAAATTAAGGGAATCCTGCCATTTGTGGCAACATGAATGAATCTGGAGGACAATATGCTAAGTGAAATAAGCCAGAGAAAGATAAATACTGTGTGATTTAATTCATGTGTGGAATCTAAAAGCATCGAATTCACAGAAGCAGAGAGCAGAATGTGGTTGCTAGGGGCTTCGGTGTAGGGGGAAATGGGTACATGTTGGTCAAAATGTACAATTTTCCGTTATAAGAGGAATAAGTTCTCAGGATGTAATGTAAAGTATAGTGATTATAGTTAATAGTACTGTACTGTATACTTGAAATTCTCACTACGTACAAAAAACTATAACTATGTGAGGCAATGGAGGCATTAATTAACTTGATTGTGGTAATCATTTCACAGTGTCTACATATATCAAAACATTAGATCATATACTTTAAATATATACCATCTTTATTTACCAATTGTACCTCAATAAAGCTGAAAAAATATGACCCAAAATAGGAGGATTGGTGGGAAGTCAGTTTAAGAAGCAGTTAGACCCTCAGAATTTCTCCCGTCCTCCGTGAGCTTGAGGGCTGGTATTCCTCACCCCAGCATGATATTGAGGTCCTTCTCTAGAGAGGTGCTGGATATCTCTCATGTGTCCCTCTGGATGCACTCTCCACCCTTTCCACCCTTCTTCTGCTCTAGGAGTCTGACCCATATGGGTTAAATAATGGACATCCTTGTCCTTTGGCTTCCTATTGGGTTTGGTCAATGGGGAACCCTGACAGGAAATCAGAGGTTGTCAGAAAGTAACAGCATTTATCCTCCAACTTCTCTCCCTGTGAGGTCACCTTTGGATGACTTCCTCTCTCCACCGAAGGTCACGTTCCTCAGAAGTTGGTTTCTTTACAGGACTTTCTCCTTCTGGGTTCTAGAAACTTCCCCTTCCCTCGTCCCTTGGGTAAGGGGGTAACGTGGTTGCAAGAGGTTCAGCACTCTCCAGGCAGTTTCTTTACAACTCCCACACTGCCCATACCTTTGTAAAGGGTCCCTCTATTAAACCGTTTTAAAGTTATCCTAATTTGAATTACCACCAGTTTTATGCTAGGACCCTGGATGAAACAGATGGTTTGGGGTTGGAAGCCTTTAAGAAGAACTGAGGGTGGAGATACCATTCTATAAACAAAAGGATTAAGTGAAAGTTTACATACTGAGTTTTGAGACACCTTGGTTCCCCAAACAGAGGGTCAAGCTTTTAGCCTCAGGGCAGGATATTGGAAGAATCTTCTCTTGGCAATCTGACTAGACCAATGAAAAAAAAAAAAAAAGTACTGTTATCACGGTTTCCAAACAAAAAAGTCCAGCAGATCCCCAAGCAATGAAGGTCACAGTTCACAGTTGATAAACCTCATCAGCGTGCATGGATTTTCCAATCAGTTTTTGTTTTTTAAATGTAAACTCTTCAAGATCACTAGTCATCTGAGAAAAACTTCTAATAAGAAAGAAAGTGAACAAAACAAACACAGAGAAAAGCAGTTTGAGAGAAACCAAGATTTTACAGGGAGAAAAAAAAACACAACTGAAAGATAAGAGCAGATATCATGCAATAAAAACAGATTCTGTATAAACAGAACAATTAGCCAACAACAACAAAAGACAAAGGTCCAGGAAATAAGACTATGATAGGAATGAAATATTCAACAGGAGATACAGGAGAAAAAGAGAGAAAGAGAAAACACACTTAGTCTATAAATTCTAACATCCAAATAATGGAGAGAAAAAGAAAGGGGAGAAGAAATTACCAAAGCAAGAATTTCAAGAAATTACCCAGGATTGTGGAATACAAGTTTGCAGATGAAAAGGGCCCATTGAGAGTACAACATAATCTATGAAAATAGAAATACAGCAAAAACTTAACTGTGAATTTCAGGTGCTGGGGCAAAGAGAAGTACCCCAAATCTTCCAGATGGGGTTTCATACAAAGGGTCAGGAATCAGAATGGCTTTAGACTCTTCTCAAAAACAATATTGGAAGCAAGGAGTCAGGGGTAATACCTTAAATACCCTGAGGGAAAAGAATTTCAAACTAGAATAAAGATATTTTCAGACGAAGACTTTGTAAAATTTGCTTCCCACGCACATGATTTTATAAGATGCTATTGAGAATATGCTCTATCAAAAAATGAACTAAACTAACCATGAGGGTGACACAGGATCCAGGCACAGGATTCCAACCATATGTTAGTGGTTAAGAAAGAACCAGCTGGGGAGATGGCCCTGTCCAGACCAGAAGAGGTCAGAAGATGTCTTCCAGGGGATGAACTTGATAAAAGTACCGCAGGTGCTTGAAATTTCTGAGAGGAGGGCTTTCCTGGTGGCGCAGTGGTTAAGAATCCACCTGCCAATGCAGGGGACATGGGTTCGAGCCCTGGTCTGGGAAGATCCCACATGCCGCAGAGCAGCTAAGCCTGTGAGCCACAAGTATTGAGCCTGCACTCTAGAGCCTGCGAGCGACAACTCCTGAACCCATGTGCCACAACTACTGAAGCCCGCGTGCCTAGAGCCTGTGCTCTGCAACAAGAGAAGCCACCACAATGAGAAACCCGCGCCCCTGCCGCAACTAGAGAAAGCCCTCGCGCAGCAATGAAGACCCAACACAGCCAAAAATAAATAAAATAAATAAATTTATTTTTTTAAAAAAAGAGATTTCTGAGAGGATGTTTAGACACTGGAGTTAAAATTTGCAGGTAAATTAGCCAAAGTATGTACAAAACTAAGCAAACAAAGATACGGCAATTAATAACTCCAGGCAAAACAAAAATATCATGCAACAAGTAAGGAAAATTTCTTAATGTATGGCCCAGCATTCACATAAATATAATAGGTAAGTATTGGATAGTAATCTAACCAAACTTAGTATGAGATGATTCTGGAGGTCACTTGGGTTGAGGGAAAGTGAAAGAGACCTGAATCTTCATCTTCCATGGAGGGAAACCTATAAATTATTTTAAAAACAGAAATGCCGAAAAGGAGCAATATATGCTATTTAGAGTGATGGAAGTAACTATAAACAGCAATAATACAAAAGCTATAAATTGAAAATGGTTGCCATTAGGGAGTGGGAAGCACACATATGTGTGGGACAGTGGTTTCAGGACTATGTCGTTCTTCCTAACATGTTTAAAAGAACTATTTGACTCTTTCAAATACGTGCATTTATAACTTTGATGAAAACAAAAACCCAGGGGCTTCCCTGGTGGCACAGTGGTTGAGAGTTCGCCTGCCAATGCAGGGGACACAGTTTTGTGCCCCGGTCCGGGAAGATCCCACGTGCTGCGGAGCGGCTGGGCCCGTGAGCCATGGCCGGTGGGCCTGCGCGTCCCGAGCTTGTGCTCCGCAACGGGAGAGGCCACAACAGTGAGAGGCCCGCGTACCGCAAAAAAAAAAAAAAAAAAAAAAAAGTCAGAATTTTGCCCAAGTCATTTTCTTAAGAAGTCTGACATTAATCTTTTAACTAATCTGCCAAAATTGTGGGTTTATTTTTAATGGATTTCAGTGGAAAGGAAGAACATTAAAGTGAACATGCTACCTAGCATTCAAGTGAATAAATTGTTTTCCAACAAAAAAGATTTATAATGAAAGAATGATTTGCCACTCTGCTGCGTGAAAATGGTAACGGTTATCTTGAAAATTGAGTCTTTGGAAAGCCTTGTGATCCCAGAGCATCTCCAAATGTGAATCCTTCCATGAAGCTGAATGTCCAGTTCAGCGTCTACATCTGGTACTTGGTGCTCTGGAACACTGACACCTGCATACTTATCAAGGGAAATGACTTTGTTCCTAAATATAAATTCATTATCTGATGATTTACAAGTAGAAATGTGCTCAGTTAATAGCAACAAAGATAGGAAAAAAAAAAAAAACCTTAAATGTCATAACACTCAGACGTAACTTTATATGTGGGTTGTTTATACAGCTAAGAAAAAACCTTTAATACATTTATTAGCTTATTTGTATAGATCACGCTTAAGTTTGTCAAGACACCTGGAGGGAAGTTACTGATAAAAATCTGTCCTGTCTTAGCAAATATTTGAAGAAATGCTTTTGCAAGCCACACTGAAACTCCCCTTTATCCAATTCTGATTTGGGATATTACTAAATTTAGATCTTGTTATAGACTATCAAATGCACTAACTCTTGTCTTTGGAATTATGAAGTAAATTTTCTCATATAATTTTAAATCAGTCCTGAGCTAGGTGGAGCAAGATAAAAGAGAGGGTGGGTTGGAGGGGGGTGAGGCAGGGGTTGGCATCAGGTGCTGGGGGAGCTTTTAGGCGGTGAACTAGAGAACGGAGGAAAAACGGAGGAGCGGGGAGAAATCATGCTACCTGGTGGGTTGGATTCCTTGAGAGTTCCTTCTTAGTTGCCTGTAAATCAGCGGTTAGTTTGTGGGCCAGCAGCCTCACCTCTACTCCATATCTCATCACGGCAGTGTGTGAGGAGGTGGATTCAGAGAATCAAAGATTGCGCTTGAGTAGGATGTGGTTCAAAACTGATCAGGAGGGCTTCCCTGGTGGCGCAGTGGTTGAGAGTCCGCCTGCCGATGCAGGGGACACGGGTTCGTGCCCCGGTCCGGGAAGATCCCACATGCCGCGGAGCGGCTGGGCCTGTGAGCAATGGCCGCTGAGCCTGCGCATCCAGAGCCTGTGCTCCGCAACGGGAGAGGCCACAACAGTGAGAGGCCCGCGTACCGCAAAAAACAAAACAAAACAAAAGAAACTGATCAGGAAAGGGCTTGAGCAAGTCTGTTTCTTCCTCTGTAAAATGATGTTAGTAATAATACACCGTGGTGGAGATCAAACATGATAATGCAGGAAAAGTGCTTAGCACGTTGACTGGCATGTAGTAAACATTCAACAAATACTAGAAAAATGATGGGGATGGAAAGAGAAAAAATGGTTAATGGGATGAAGGGAAGGAAAACCAGGTAAGTCAGGAGAAAACTGGTGTTGAGAATTCAAGTTCGTTTCCTTTCTGGCTTGTCTTATAAATTGTTTTCTCACATCTGACTGCAATAACAAATATATTTGAATGAAGTTGTATGCTTTGGCAATTAGCTTATAGATCTCTCTATGTGTAACTCGGCATATTTTCAGCCCTGGTAAAAGCAGAGTGGATTATGTGGAGAGAAATGGATTGCTGTTAGTGAAATCCAACAATCACGCAGCTGAGAGCCTTGTGTGGGTTGGTCACGGTGCTGGCACCTGTGGGAGGAAGATGGGTGAGGCACCTGTTCTGTCCTTAAGGCATAAAGTGTACTGGAAATCACAGCATCTCATTTCAGGTCAGTTCAGTTCCATTCAGGTCCGTTTATTTTTGTTCATTTCATGTTTTAGTCAGTTGTAGAATGAAACTGAATCCTAAAATAGCATAAATTATCAGAGGGTTCTGATCTTAGGTAATTTTGGTTTGAGAGGGAAAAAAAATCTGTTAATCAGCCCAAGTCTTCTCTGTTTGATTATAAAAAAAGATCTGGTCTGATTATAAAAAAAGGAAGTTACCAGTTATCTAGGGAATAGAGAGGCCAAGATGTACCACTCACTCAAATGATCATACAAGAGCAATGAAATTATTTTTATGGAGGTGATCAAGAATTCTCAGAAGATACAGTATCCAAAAATTTTTTCCAAGAGGGATTCACACACCCACTACCTGAATTCTTTATTTCTTCTTTCTATTTATAGCCCTTCTGACATATACATGTATTCTCCTTTCTAATTCATTTGTGATTATTGAGCATTCACTGTAAAAAATCATCATAATAAATATATCTATTATATTAAAAGTTAATAAAAACAGTTGAATATTTAAAATTAAAGTAGAAAGTTAAATATCTAAATCTGTGATTGAAAAATATGCCTTAATCTCAAAAAGAATTTGTCCTTGAATTGAAGAAACAATTCTATCATTTATGTATGTGTGTATGTATCCATCTATCTATCTATCTCTTTTCCTAGACCACCAGGAACAAACTTGTAGTCTGATAAAGTCAGGTTCGTAACCCCCAAATCTTGGCAGATAAACAATAAGCCTGACATGAAAAAGCCAGGGGTCATCAGACCCCTGTTTCAATGCCAAAGCTCATACAGCTGGGGACAGAGAAGCCTGGAGTAAATGAGATTCAAGGCGTCTTGAACATGCACATCATTATGGAGTTAGGATCTTGGTCTACGGCATTGAGAGACTCGGCCAATTCTCAGTAAAACCTCCCACTTGCAGTAGCCTGATGAGTTATGAGTCTCTAGGGACAAACCCGTAGACTGACAAAATCAGATCTATCGACTTGCAGCAAGGCAGGGCCCTTCAGAAGAGCCAGGCATGCTACTTGACAAGAGGACCAGTCTTTTACAAAGTCTGGGTTCTCACTGAAGGGTTCTGAGAAGGGTCCAGTGGAATCCAGTGGGGATCAGTTCTGGATTTTGTGGTTAAATGAAGCTGAGCTAGGTATTATGACATGTTGTCATGAGGCGAGAAAGGCTTAGCAATTGGGTATCCCCTGTAGTAGATGAGTTACAGCAAAGGGGGACTGAGGGCATCACTGGGGACACAGCAGTAATAACTCAAGAAGAGGGTTGTTACGGCATTTTGCAGCTGCTGCATGAACTTGGGAAAAATGTTTCCTGTTGATTACACAGCTGCCTTTAGGTGTCCGTCCTCCCTGACTGATTAACAGCAAGGTCCCTTGTTTCTTTTTCATTCTGAATTGATTTTTACTCTTTCAGCTCTGGGCAGGGTTTATCTTGTATACACATGTATAATATGTATGTGTATACATATTCTATGTATCTATATATACACATATGTATACATATGTATGTGTGTGTGTGTGTGTGTGTGTATAAAATAAATATGTAAAATTTGGGAACAGGCTGCCAATTCATGTATTCAAATATTCAAATTCAAAGCTAATAGATGCCTACAGGTTTCAGGTTAGAGAAAATTCTGTTTTTAAGTTGAAGGGACCCAGTGAGTTGGCAGTGAATCTGGAGTTTCCAATTCATTGTTATTTTAAAATAGCATATTTTTTTGGATGTGTTAGTGGAGGAGGGGCTGTGATAGACTGTAGGAAGGTCCAAGATTAAACATTCTGCCTCTTCCAGGAAAGCCTCTCTGCTGTCTTTTTTGAGGCATAGAATAATTACAAACATCCCATGCTTATTCATGAGAGAATTTAGATGCCATTAGTGAAAAAAAAAAAAAATCTACCCACCCCACAGGTGTTGTCCACACACCAAGAGCTGCATCTCCTCATTGTTTCACTTCCTAACACATCAAAAGACTGCATGACATGGTAGAGGTATGGTAATTACTTCCCTGTCATTAGATGGGAATCTTGGTGATGGATGGAAAACCTCTATTGGCAATTTATAAGTTGTGCGACCAATATGTTTCTCTGGTAATAGATAAATGTCTTGTTTTGTCAAAATCCTATTATTCTGATTTATTTGGTTGACTTTTATGTTGTCAGAAAAGTTCTATGATAGATTGGGATGAATTCCATTTTATTTATTATTTATTTATATTCATGTTCAAGAATTAATGTGTTGCCTAAAAGCCACCTGGAGTGAATACATTAGTATCTCTTCCTGTTGTCTGTACTTTTACAATGATTTCAGGCCTTTCTGAAAAGTGGCTGCAGTTTCTATGAGCTAATAATATATTGTCTCAGCAAAACTGTGTTTTAAACTTGAGGGATGGATTTTCTTGAGCCTTTTCTGAAAAGCATCATCAGAGTTCTCATCATCGTCACATCTTTATAATTGCAGTCAAGTGACATTATTTCAGGTACTACAGATTCAAATTAAACATATAACTCCTGGCCTCCAGGGATCTGAAATGTAAAATGAAGAGCACCATCTAGGACAGATACTCTAAAACTGTAATAAAATAAATGCATAAAAAGAGTCAATTTACATTCATTTAGCATCAAACTCTTGCAAAATTCAACAAGAAAGGAAAAATTAAGGATCATAAATGATGGTTTCTAAAAATTTATTTCAGTTTTCAGTATTTAAACTAGACTTTGTGTAATCCCTCCCCAGCCTCCTCTTACTGAGTTTGGATTGTTTACATCTCAGTGCATAGGTTTGATTTCCCCTGAGCATAAGCAGGTATAGAAATTATTCTCAGTCTCTCAGAATAAAGGTAAAATCAGAGATAATGCATGTTGAGGTTAATCTCTGCTTCAGTTAACAACCAAATAATAATATTTATACTTGAATATGAATATATCACATTGACACCTGCTACATATTATATTTTATGAGTTAATGTAAAATATGCATTATGGGGAATTGTTATCTGCACATCCATTCCCTGGTTTCTGAGAGTCCTGAAGAGCAGTATTCACACCTGGGTTCATTCAAACCAGGTGTCTAGTCTGTATATCCTGAGTATGAAAGTCATTTGGTTCAAGTTCTCATATTTCTATTACTTATTAGTAATAGAGAATAATGAGAGAAATAATGAGAGAAATATGAGAATAAAACTATTGTTTTTGATTAAACAATTTTTGATTAAGAAAAACAAGAATAGGGCTTCCCTGGTGGCGCAGTGGTTGAGAGTCCGCCTGCCGATGCAGGGGACACGGGTTCGTGCCCCGGTCCGGGAGGATCCCACATGCCGCGGAGCGGCTGGGCCCGTGAGCCATGGCTGCTGGGCCTGCGCGTCCGGAGCCTGTGCTCTGCAATGGGAGAGGCCATGGCAGTGAGAGGCCCGTGTGCCGCAAAAAAAAAAAAAAAAAAAGAAAAAATTTGGAAATAAAAAACCAAAGG
>NW_006772098.1:93607-98180 GCF_000442215.2 Lipotes vexillifer
TGAGCCATGGCTGCTGAGCCTGCGCGTCCGGAGCCTGTGCTCCGCAACGGGAGAGGCCACAAGAGTGAGAGGCCCGCGTACCGCAGCAAAAAAAAAAAATCATAAATAATTGATTAGCTGTACCTGTGGGCAGACTCTGGTGATGTCCTAATTTGCAGATAGTATTTGTCTCTGTGCAGAAAAATGTTTGATTTGGGGGTGTGAGGTAATAGGAAATACATATATTCGTCTCTGCTCCCGGGTCCTGCACAGAGCTCCTGAAGCCCTTGTAAACTCGTGAGTGATGAGAACACCTGTCATTCTAGTATTTGGTCTTTGACTCAGGTTCCTGACACAGGGAGCCTAAATCCCTTGGAACTTCCTGGGTGATAGGAGTGTCCTTTGTTCTAATGAGGTGACCCTGGGTGGGCTTCTGGATGGGGGCTGGTCACTGGAAAGATTCGAAGCTTGGAATTTTCCCCCTCACTCTCCATTCCCCATGGAGGGGAGAGGAGCTGGGAATGGAGTTAATAATCGATCATGATCATGCTTATGTGATGAAGCTTCCATCAAAATCTCAGTAGTAGGGGGTTCAGAGAGCTTTCAGGTTCTACTTACAGGGAGGATGATGCTCCCCAACTCCATGGGGACACCAACTCGTGCTCAGGACCCTCTCATACCTCACCCTGTGGATCTCTTCATCTGGCAGTTTATCCTTTATCGTCTCCTTTAATAAACTGGTAAACGTATGTTTTCTTATGTTTCTTCTCTGTGAGTTCTCTGAACTCTTGTAGCAAATAATCAAATCCAAAGTGGAGGAGGTCATAGGAACTTCTGACCTGTAGTCAAGTCAGACAGAAGTTGCGGTAACCTGGGGTCCTAGTACTTGTGATTGGCATCTGAAGTTGAGGATGTCTCATGGGACTGAGCCCTTAACTGGTGGGATGTGACGCTCTCTCCAGGTAGGTAGCGTCAGAATTGAGTTAAATTGTCAGATGTGCTGCGAGTGTGGTAACAGGTGTGTGAATAAAGGAGAAAGGAGGACTAGGGTTTTCCTACACAGAGGGTCATCAACAGCAAATCAGTGGCAAACGGTACTGCGATAGCTAAACGAACACCAGAGAGTTTGAAATAATAATCGAAACGTGTTTTGATTGAAGTCAAATAAATTGTTAAAAGTGAATTTTACGGGTTTTGATCTCAACGACTCATAATAAATATGTTCCTCTTAACTATCTTTGTTTTCTTGTTTTATGTGAAACATCCATTACTACTTGAGGAAAAAGTTTTGTCTTCTCTGAAGGTTCTCTTGGTTGTTCTACTAATCTTTTCCCAAACTTCATTGTAGAGGCGGGAAATTCAGGTTCAGCCACAATTCCCATGAGGACAAAGGGTCTAAAAAGTAATTTAAGAAGCTGGCTCCAAGAAGATCCTGTCCATTCTTACCTGTACCTTGGGGAGATTTCTTTGCCATGTGGTACATTTCTCTTCAGGGCTGCCTCAGTGTGAGGTTAAGCTCCTAGCCTGCTTTCCTAAAGAAAGTCAAGCTGGCTAAAATGGGAATTTGCTGCTTGCTTTTTCTCTAAAAGGATAATCATCTATTCCAAATCCTCCGTCTTGTTGGCTAAGAAAAAGTTACTGTACTCATGCGATCCTCATTTGTTTTAAAGACCATTCTTGAAGTTCAACAGATAATTTAAGTTTGTGATGTGAAACTCATTACTGCTGATGGGAGACAAACTGTTATTTCTCTGCAGACTGTCTATACATAGTAATAGAATAATTCAATCAAATTAAAAATGTGAAGACATTTTTCATCAAGCCACAGTGAACAATCAGCCAACACAAATCATAGAGTGCTATGAATCATATAATACCATGATGAAGTTTTTTCAATAGAAAGAAAAGGACTTCAATTTAAAAATATAAACTTACTTAATAGGCTACCTGCCACAAAAAGAGAGAGTAGTTCAAAGTTTTGTTCTAACCCACCAGGACTCTATAATGTCGATCTAACTTAATTACCAAAATAATTATTTTCTTCATTTTACAGATGAAATTTGGAGGTCCTAAGATTTAGTAAGCTAGGCAAGGTCACACAGATACTAAGTAGCTGGGGTTGGATTTGAATGTAGCTCTGATTCTAAACGGCATCTTTTTCCACGTCACTGCCCTGTCTCTCCTCTGTGGTGATAATTTTGCATCGATCTGAAAAGTTTTATTGATCTTTCCTGACCCAAATGTTTCAACTCAGTCTTTCTTCCTAAGTTTTCCTATAAGCATGATGCTCAAAATGCGAGACAGAGTACCCCAGGCTCAGATAATTTGGTAAAACTCTTCGTGCCCTTTGAACTACTGATCTATCTGCCTTTCCATTATATTTAGAGCCACACATCTTATAGCTAGAAAACTCATGTCCTGAATACAATTGTAGCAAATGATTGGAACTTAAGCCTCCCTCCAAAGAAAGGAAACGTGAACTTGCTTCAGGAAGAGACCCACTCTCCTTCTAGAGAACTTAGTAAAAAGGAATCAGAATTTGATTTGTAACGTAACCCTGCCTTAATGATGGCGTTGCCTCTTTTCTTGGCTTGTGTTCAGTGTTCCTGTGAATTTAGTGTGCTGGGAACTCTTCATGGCTATTGTGCTTCATCGTTCTTGCCCCTGTTTGATCTTAGGCATGAAGCCTGGATATATATATAGTCACCTTCTCATTTGCTAGCTGTAATTTTTGAAATTCTATCTCAGTAAGATTGAACTTGGAAACTGACAATTTTACCATCCACATGCCAGTGTCTGATTACTGTGGACCAGCCAGACAGTTGGCTCACTGTAAGGGATGTTAAAACACCTCCCGGGTGATGAAACATCACTGAAGATGTGATGAGATGAATGGCTTTTGTAAGGGGTACTTGGATAAACCACTTCAAAAGGAACAGGAAGGGCCATTTTCTAGGATAGTTAAGTCATCCTGTATGATACTGTAATGATGGATACATGACATTATGCATTTGTGAAAACCCATTGAACTGTGCACCACAAAAAGTAAACCCTAATGTAACGTATGGACCTTAGTTAATAATCATGTATCAATCAATATTGGTCCATCAGTCATATCAGATGGACCACATCAATGCAAGATGTTAATAATAGGAGGAACTGTGGGAGGAGGGAGACAGAGAGGGGATATATGGAAACTCTGTACCTTTGCTCAATTTTCTGGTAAACCTAAAATCTAAAAAATCTAAAATCTACTAACAAAACAAAACAAAAAAAAGGAAATGGGAGGGGCATGCTTTAGTTATGGAGGCATTCCTAAATTACCTTCTCAAGGAGGGTGGGACCATAATTTCAGGGCTTCTATTTTGCAGGGTGAGGTGTTGTTTATGATCAGAGCTAATTGTTTAGGGTAGTGAAGAAGACAGGATATTCTGTATTTTGTCTGAAGGAAAGATGAATACATACTAAAGAGCATTGGTTCGAAGGGGCACCGAATGCTGTGATCAGGTGATTGGCTTCTGTGCTTCCCAAGCCCTGAGGCTGATGGGAAGTGAGCTCTGGCCCATCATCCCTGCTCTTGGCTCGGCTTCCCGAAGGGTGCCTCTCGCCGGAGCCTGATGGGATCCTATCATTTCGGGCTCAGATGGCAGCTGCTCCATGATAAGGAAGGACTCACAGAGGCCGGGGGCAGACTCCTCAACCTCCTGGCTCGTTCGCAAGCGACGCATTGGGAACCCAACTTAGATTCCAGCCTGGATCTATATTTTGCATGGCTTTTAAGAATTTGCAGGTCCTACAAAGGGTTTCCATGGATTTTTTTCAGTGAAAGGTGGGCATAAAAGGTGGACATCGTGGCATGTCTTTTTTTTTTTTTTTTTTTTTTTTTTGCGGTACACGGGCCTCTCACTGCTGTGGCCTCTCCTGTTGCAGAGCACAGGCTCTGGACGCGCAGGCTCAGCGGCCATGGCTCACGGGCCCAGCCGCTCCACGGCATGTGGGATCCTCCTGGACCGGGGCACGAACCCACATCCCCTGCATCGGCAGGCGGACTCTCAACCACTGCGCCACCAGGGAAGCCCCATGGCATGTCTTAATCTGAGATTATCTCTGTTTAATACTTATTCCTCAGTCATAATAAGTTTCATTACTCAATTTTGGAACAAATGAAAAGAAATAGCTAGTTGTTTATTCATGTTTTAACAGATTTCCTGAAGAGCTCAAAGCACTTCATGAATATAAAATTATTCAGTAAATGACATTCAAGTCATCCTATAAAATAGGCATGTCTTTGATTTAAAAAATATTACCTGCCTCCATACCTGCCAAATAAAAAGTAAATCAATAAAGATAACAATGTTAAATAATGTTGAATGCAAAGGGGGCTATTTATTTTCACAACATTATAGAAAATAGCCTGAATAGAAATTCCATGATTGTTTCCATTTCAAAAGTTAAAATTTTTCCATTTTGCCTGTGTCTTTTTGGTTCATAATATTAGCTCGTATTTCCTGATAGACTTACTAATACTGCTGATAGTTTTCTTCTACTTGGCTACTGAAAAAGAGACACGAAAAAGAGAGAAAGGAGGAGGGAG
>NW_006772098.1:99709-101437 GCF_000442215.2 Lipotes vexillifer
GAAAGAGAGAGAGAGAGCGCAAGAGAATGAAACATGAAAATTTAAATATAAGGTAACGTCAAATTTGGAAAAGCATATTTAAGCTGAGGGATTATAGAGTAGAAAAATGTTCTAATGGAAGGCAAGTATCATACAGTTTAGCATTTTAATTTTAAATATTTTGCCCAAATGACAAAGTTAAAGGCAGTGCCAGATTGACATTCTCCATTCTGTTATCACCTGGTTTCCAGGAAACCAGGCAAGGGCTCTCTTCCCCCTTCCGGTCTTGCTTGAAGGCACTCCCTTCAGGCTTTTGTCCCCATCACTGCTCTGAAGGAACGCTTGTCCGTGTCCCCAGGGATTCCCCTGCTGCCAGAGCCTATCATCGTTTTGTGGTCATCTTGCCTGCCTATTAGCAGAGCTTGGCATAGATAATCACTTTCTCCTTTTTTATTTTATTTTTAAAATTTTAAACATTTTTTTTTTGGATGTGGATGACTTTTTTAAAGTCTTTATTGAATTTGTTTACAATATTGCTTCTGTTTTATGTTTTGTTTTTTTGGCCACGAGCCATGTGGGATCTTAGCTCCCTGACCAGGGATCGAACCCACATCTCCTGCATTGGAAGGTGAAGTCTTAGCCACTAGACTGCCAGGGAAGTCCCAGTTAACCACTCTCTCCTTTTTACACTCAATTCACTTGGCTTTTATCTTGCCCCTGCCTACTGATGACCTCTTCTCCTTAGCTGGTCCATCCCTGTTAGCTCTCTCCAGGCTGGCGCTCGCCCCTTAAGGCTCAGTCCCTTTACCTCCTCCCCACTTGTCTCTCTCCTCTTCTGACCATCTGCCCACTGCAGTCCTCCTTGTGGAGGAAACCTGTATTAATGTGTTTTGAATTCAACGTGTCAGAAACTGAACTTTTAATTCCCTCTATTCCTTAAACTTGCTCTCTCTTCAGTACATGGCAACTCTCTTTTTCTAGTTACTTGAACCAAAATCTTGGTCCTCTATACTGAATTAAAAAACCCAGCGTGCTTGTAGAAAGCCAGACCATTTTGTTGCATAATGCTTTGCTCACTACTAATTCTCCAGCGTTGTCAGGAAGATTTCAGCTCTCTTTCTTGTCTATTACTGGATTGAATGGTTCTTTCCTGTAGAACCAGAGCACAGGCCAGGGATGTGGATGGAATTTGGATGGTTGCTAGGTTACTTGGTACATTCTACCCCTGTTTACTGTTTACAGGGAAGACTTACAGAAGTGGGAGTTTTCAATAGGAAAATAAACTCATTTGAGGCTTACTTATGAAAATCAAATAGTAAGTGAAAAGCACAAATAAAAAAAATCTTTGACATTCTTCCTCTTTCCTTCTAGAAAATATTTCTAAGAATACAAAATAGAATTGAAATTGAAAAACAATAAAATAAATGCTTTCAGAATCTTACTCTTGAAGCACAGTGTTAGCTACAGCCTGAGCCCGAACGAAAATATCACACTGAACACAGGCCCTGAGGTATGGCAGATTTCATTCAGATAGAAACTCACATAAAAGGAAGGGGCTGCTATTTTAATCTTATGATTGTTAGGTACGGTCATTTACCACTCAAATAAATGAAAGAGAAGAATTATATTCCATTCGGAGTATTTAGAAAAGTGTTTTTTTACTTCATAAAATAATGAAAGCTGTGTGCTTGGATACAGAGTGCATTATTTGCATCCTTTTTTTTTTTTTTTTTTTTTTTTTTTTTTTTT
>NW_006772098.1:101946-129873 GCF_000442215.2 Lipotes vexillifer
CGGCAGGCGGACTCTCAACCACTGCGCCACCAGGGAGGCCCCAGAGTGCATTACTGTAAGATATTTCCCTAGTCAATCAAAATCACTGGAGCCCCCTTCATACAATGAATGCTCCCTGAAGTTCAGAGTCATTCTCAGTGGTTCCTCATCGGATTCATTGTTTTCTGGGCCAGGGCCCTCATTATTCGACCTTGGTGACAGCATTGTAGTGAGAGCCTCTGGTATAGTTTTTCTTAAGTTAGGTAACTTCTTGGTTATCAGTCAAATATGTCTTTTCTTGATATACTGCTTCATCATAGAGAAATAAAAAAGGAAAAATAGTTTTGGCAGCAAAGCAGCTGACAAAAAATATATAAAAAATAATATATAGAAACGATAACTGTGTTAAACGGTACAAGTAAAAGATACTTCATAAGATCCAGTTATTTCAGATGGTTATATTGTTTATGGTCATTGATCAAGCTAGTAGTTGTAACCAAAATGATAGGCAAGAATAATATATTTTCACACATATTATATATCACATGTATAGAAGAAGAGAAATGCCCTCTAAGTGTGCCACCTTAAACATCTCAAAATGAGTCTAAGGATCAATAAAGGAGGTACAAACCTAAATTAATGATCTATACATTTACATTGAGTGGTATATTCCTATTATTTCTAGGGAAAAGGCTTTTTGAAATAGAAAACTATTATTTACATATTTTCTACATGGACACCCCCCAAATTAAAAGCAGTTGAAAGTGAAAAGATATTTCCTTTTTGGGTGTGCATTTCATCCGCTACTTTTTTAGTAATATTTAATAGCTGTGAAAAAGAATATAATTTTGAGAAGACCCTCTCTGTGATTATAGTGTGTGTGTGTGTGGGTGTGGGTGTGGGTGTGAAGGTGGTATTTTGTGATGGTTAAAAGCAAAGAGATATAGTTTTCTAAGAAGTATAACCAGTTCCACCACTAGACTGGTAGCAGCAGTGAGGTGGGAAGAGTTGAAATTTAAAAATCGGTTTTGATGGAAGGGCCAGCAAGGTTTGCCAATGGTTTGGCTGTGAGGTCTGAGATAAAGGATGGCTTCAAGGTTTTTGATCTGAGGAACGGCATGAATAAAATTGCTAGTTATTAAGATAAAGAAGACTGGAGGGTGGAGCAAGTTTAGGGGGATAAGGGGGAAATCAAGAGTTTGCTTTGGGAGCCTTTTAAGTTGGAGTTGCCTAGGAGATGTCCAGGTCGGTGGAGGCAGGGCGGGGGCGGATGAAGAGACAGGTGGGTTCTGGTCTAGTTAGAAACACAAAAAGAAGCGGAAGTGAGGTGAGTTTATGGAACAAATGCAGCCGGGCATGTCTTTGTGCTGTTTTTCCCTGGTCCCTGGAGTGTCTGTGGATTGTGCAGTTGCTGGTGACATGTTCCGTTGAGGTGGGATCCTGCCAGTAGAGACATAGCTCCGGCTTTGTGGCTTTCCTGCCACTTTAGACACAGGTTTACATCACCATTTAGGAACATCAGACATTAACACATCCGGGAAACATGACGGATTTTGAGTTCTCCTGTTTCCTGTGCAAACGTAATGGTGCTCAGGTGCCTTCAGCTCAACAGTGTTGCAGAAAACCTGTCTTTCTGTGATGGGAGACCCAGAAGCTACAAAAGAAAGAACAGATGCATTAAACTCTGTGTATAAAAGCTTTTATAGGTCAAAAATACCAAACACAAAATGTATAAATACAAATACTCCAACCATAAAATCTTTAATATTGCAAAATGACTACAAATATTTGCAAAACAGCTGACAGAAACGATTAGTGTTAATACCGCACAAATAGTGTTTACAACCTGATAAGAAAAATACAGTAAAAATAGTCAAAGATCGTGAATAAATAATCCACAGAAGAGAAAATCCAAATGGTCAATGAACACATGGCCACCATGGTATCGATTTATATCAAGGTGATAGAAATTCAGGCAAGTTTGTTTTTCTCCAAATACTTACCCATAAGGTTCGAGTTTTGCAGGAATGTGTAATATTTAAATAGAGAAAAAGACAGCTATTTTTATTGTGAGCAAGAAAAAATATTTTGAGGAGATAAAAATATGAAAGGGTGCACAGGAGACACAGAAAATCACAGCAAAGTATGTGGGCAGACCTTACAGCAGGTAAGTCAGGGAAGTTCTCCTGGTAGTTGTGAAGAATTATCAGCAGTTGGCAAAGCCCAGGTTGATGTCTTCTATCGCTTTTATAATTTTCTATTTCTGTAATAATTTATCCCCTCATCTGTTCACCTGCTTCTACAAGTTTCCAAACATTTCCCCAACATAGTTGAAAGATACCTTGGAAATCTTCATTTATTATCTTCTATTGATCTGCCCTTAAAATACGCTCCTAAGATTAACCCAGCAGTTCCCAGTATGTGTGCTTCTCACCAGACCATGGGCAGGAAGAAGAGGGGTATGCGGCGGCCTTGGTGTCTCAGCAAGAGATTTCTGAATATACACATGGAATTTTCTCAGTCAATGAATTCTAGAAGTAGGATTGCTACCATGGCACTGAGAGTGGGTTGTGGGGTAGGGTGGGGAGAGATAGGAGAAATCAGTGGGATTTTCTTCTAAGCTAATATTACAGTTTCCCAAATCTGCTGTTATTTATCAGTATAAAATAACAGTAAATTAACTCAATCAGTAAATTGAGTTTAATCAATTCCGTTTAATTCAATAAATATTTATTAAGTACCTGTCCTGTCATTAGGAGTGTGTTATGTAGAAACAGGGCTTTATAAGAGGTATGGGACATAGCCCTGATACTCATGAAATGTGAACTTGTTGGGAGGTAAGATTTGTTCACATGTGACAATTGGAGACAGCGTGTAATAGTCCATAACAAATTACATACCGAGAAGATTTTTCTTAGTCAAGCCTGGACTGGATTAGTATGGGATATGAAAATCCTTCGGTAGTCGTGTGTGTATAAACTTTAATTGCAGATTTAACAAGTGTAGCATCTCTTTCCTTCTCCCAGAAAGTCAGTATTATTTAGGTTCATTGCTATTTTTCAAAGGCCAGTGTAGAATGGCAAACATATATTTTGATCTAATTCATAATAGGGTAGCTGGTTTCTGGCATAGAAATTCAACCTGTTATAAAAAAACATTTGAACGATAACTTTGTTCTTAACCACTTATTTTCCATAAACCGCTTATCTCAGGATTGACTGCTTTCATGAAGTCTTTCTCCACCTTCTCAGTCCACAGTATACTCTCCCCCCCCCACCCCTTTCTTTATTCTATTGGCGCTTTGGGATAAAGTTTTGAAAGTATACTTTGCCCTCATGATAAGGTTTAGATTGTTATGAATCGATTTGTGTTTTTTTACCTATTAAGGGCATAACGCTGAAAAAGAGTTGTAAGGGAACTATTCCTCAATTTTCAGGAAGTGAAGATCTTAAAGTTGATAAGGATGACACAATAGTCGGTGGGTTAGTGAACTTCTATTTCCTGAAGGAAATGATACTGTATTTGTGAGAATAGCTAACTTTATGCATCCAAGTTGATGGGGACAGCACAACAATCACAGAACTCTGAGAAAGGCTAAGAATGCAGGAACAAATAATGACCACCTGATGTAAATTGCTACTTATATGCATTTGAAATCTGTCTCCATGGGGATGTAGTAGGATCTCAGAGAACCCTTAGTAAAATTGCCTTCAATAAGTTTGAATCTCTCCAACACTCTTCATAGGATTTCTTTCCCCTTCTTAGTGGAAATAGGATTAGCAAATTGTGGCTCTTGCCTATCACTTACACCAAGATGCAACGTTCCTAGAATACAGTTACATATGTGTTGCAAATAGTGAAACATGGAATACTCAGAAAAGTCTGGCAGAAAAATCCTTCTGTCCAGGATTGTTTATGTTGCTATTGGTGAATACAGGGGTTCTGCCACTGAAATAATGTAATAATGATTGACTATTACCCTTACCCAATATTTCTGTCCCAGGGAAGTAATAAAAGAGGCTTCTATTTTGGTAATTACCTGGTTGTTCCCCCTCCTTTTGGCAAACCCCCAATGGGTTTGTTCCCCAAGACAAGTGAGCCGGGCCAGCTCAAAAGTTCTAGCACTATGACTTTTAGCATGAAGACACCTTTGGCTGTGGCCTGTGTGTTGTATAGGATGGATTGGGCAAAGAATAAAGGGAAGAGTGGTGGATCACTTTGGCTTTCTGTATCTTGTAGCTGAAATGTTCATCTTAAAACCATACCTAGCTCAGATAAGGGAGTCACCCCTGATTTTGGCAAGGAACTAAAATGTTGGTCTTCTTGGGTAACAAGTAAGTTCCTCCCCACCCGCCTTGTTTAATACGACAAGTTTAAAAGCTACATGCTGATAAAAACAATGCATGTGAGCACCCTTTGGCATATGCCTCTCTGCTGAGCTCCAGATCCTAGGAACCTTGTTCTAGAGGCTCTGATTCCCATTCAGACACCTGCAGAAATGCCAAGAAACCCCAGGGGAGGAAATGATAAATCTTTCTAGGATTTGTCTTAAAATCCTAACTGCCATCACCAATCAATTTAACACTTTCATTAAATATTGCTTTGCATCACTCTGCTCTTCTGCTGCTTCAATTGTACTAATTGTACTAGTTTGGTGGTTTCCCAAAATTGTTTTCAAGACTGTGATTACAAAATATTATAGCAATTATTCTAATAGAAACATATAACAAATGAGTGTTGCCCATTCAAAATTCATCTTATTTTGGTTATGGCACCTACAAAAGTTTAAGAGAGTGGAAAAGATATGATAGAGGCAGGTAGGACTTTACAGTGGTCGCCATATTAAAAGCTCTGTTCCTTAACAATTTGATTTCATTTTATGTGAAAGTATTTGTGTTTCTGGTCCTTGTTCAATTATAAAAGTGAAAGATGGTCCCTCAGGGAAATTTGGAAAATCTGAAGATTAGAAAGGGAACTATAAAATCAAGTGTGGATGCACTGCCTCGAAAGAATCACACTGACCCCAGCGTGAATTCATGGAGTGGGTGTCGATGCCATCCACACTACCCACCTCCCCTGACTGGCCGGCCTCAGCAGCCCATCCCCAGCTCTGCTGCTCCCACTTCTGTGCTAACTGCAGTCACGTGTGGTTAAGGTGCGGGAGGACTAAATACTTGTGTCCTATTTAATCAAATCATCAGAAGTGACACATTCAAGAGTATCCATTCACCGTTGACGGAGTGCTTCTGCAAAGTGCTACCAGAGTCAAAAGACAGAACATTTCATAGATGAAGTGACATTTGGACCAGATCTTGAGAGATCAAAGCTATAAAATTTCCCCCGGTCTATCAGAAGTTCAAATCTCAATTTTAACATAGGAATAAAGGTAATGAGATCCTCCCCCAAAGTCAGAACGAGAATCATTCATATATCTGTAAAGGGCCAAACACAACCTTGTAATGATAGAAATAAAAATTTACAGTCACATAATTTAAAAAAATAAGTAATAAACAAAAGCTCTGGGTCTTTCAAAGACTTCAGTGTGGTGACATCTCTTCAGTGGCAAAATAGTCTAAGATTTCTATAACAGATTCTGCCAAATGGTTCCCTGAATCAATCTACCTATCTCACAAATGAAAATGAGTATATAAGAACTGTGAACACCTCCAACACAGGCACAGCTTTATAGATAAAACCGTGAGACTTCTGAATTCCGTAATGAATTATGTGGCTGGTCAGCTGTCAGGAACAAAATATACTGCTCCTGTCACTTGCCACCTAGACCTGAATGGAATGGATGTTTCCATCACACATCTGATGCTTCTAGTGTATATAGACCTGGACTCAGTTATGGAGCTGACATATCCAGTTTGTCTGAAATAGTTTGAGAACATTAAGAATAATAAAGACTGGGCTACAAACTTACTTTCACCCACTGGAATTCTCTTGCATTCTTGGTATTCTTCTAGGAGCTAGCAGCAAGACTTGGCAAGATGTTGGAAGATTATCTAGTGGTACAGACCACCCCCAGATTGAAGGAATTACCCTTTCCTCCAAATTCTTACAGCTATTACTCACTGGGTGATTCATTTAGTTAACACAATCGTGTACATTTCAATATTTTTTTTCAGTTGTTTTAACTCTTAGTTAGGTTCTATTACTTAAGATTCTTTTTTTTTTTTTTTTTTTTTTTTTTTTTTTTGTGGTACGCGGGCCTCTCACTGTTGTGGCCTCTCCCGTTGCGGAGCACAGGCTCCGGACGCGCAGGCTCAGCGGCCATGGCTCACGGGCCCAGCCGCTCCACGGCATGTGGGATCTTCCCGGACCGGGGCACGAACCCGCGTCCCCTGCATCGGCAGGCGGACTCTCAACCACTGCGCCACCAGGGAAGCCCAGTTGAAACATCTTTGATGTTATTTCCTTTTTTTCTACTGGGAGGTTTTTTAAAACTCTTTTACTAGAAGTCTGAGCCCCAAATATTATTTGACCTGCTGGCCCATGTAGGTGTTTAAAATGAGGGAACCCCGAATAGTATGACAGCAGTGAGCATCTTGGGCGCTGTCCCTGAAAAGAACGTTGAAATGCACATTTGTCCTCGTTATTGTACCTAAGACAAGCTCTGCCCACTGACTAGGGGCTGGTACTCTAACCCCATAGAGAGGAACTCTCTTCGGGCTAATTGGGGGTGAGGGTGAGTGAGCAGAATGCACAGCCTTTCTGAGCACCTCCATTTGCCATTCTGCAGTAGCATGATTCCAGGACCGAGCTGTGACTGCGAAGGCTCAGGAGACGGCAGTCAGAATAAGCAGCACGCCGCAGCCTGGGCTGAGTGGAGCGGTTCTCAGGATTCCAGGCCAGCAGGGGTTTGTAAAGCATCTGTTCCACTTCCAGCTTGACAAGTAAAGAGCTTAGAAGTCTTCAATCCCGTCCTCACAACAAGAAGTAAGCTGGACAAATCTGAAAATAAATGACTTTTCTTGAATCCATCAAACAACTGAGATTGTAGGGCAAATTACCACCCCCAAATCTGAAGAAATGTGAGAATATAGAGAATCACAGCTGAGATTAGTTTAACTGGAACAGAAGCTGCTAGAGCCATAAACTGGTAAGAACGTTTCAATGCTAATTTTGACAAATTGCTGAAGCCTAAGTGTTGGCAAGGATATCCTTTTTTATCCCTTCACTCTGAGATTTTGTGTGTCCTTAAAACTGAAGTGAGGCTCTTGGAGGCAGCTTATAGTTGGGTCTAGTTTTTTTCATCCATCGGCCACTCTGTGCCTTTTCATTGGTGAATTCAATCCATTTACAGTTAGAATGACTACTGATATGTAAAGACTTACTAATGCCATCTTACTGTTTGCCTCCTGTAGTTTTGTATTTCTGTTGTTTCTTTTTCCCTCTGTTTTTACCTACCTTGCAAATTGGTGATTTTCCACGTGGTATGCTCCCTTTCCCCTTTCTGTATCTTTTGTGAATCTGCTCTAGGTTTTTGCTTTGTGGTTACCATGGGGCTTACATGAAACATCTCGCAGGTGAAACAATCCATTTTAAGCTGACAGCAACTTAACTTCTATCCCACACAAGAACTCCATGCTTTTTCTCCCTCCTTTTTATATTTGTGATGTCACAATTTACCTCTTTTCATATTGTGTTTTCATTAACAAATCATAGTAGCTATAGTTATTTTATACCTTTATACTATAGTTAAGTAGTTAACACAGAATCCCATTGTGGGATTAGCGTTTTCTAAATCTTCCTATATTTACCTGTACCAGTGTGTTATATACTTTTGCATGTTTTCATGTCACTGATAAGCATCTTTTCATTTTAGCTTGAAGAACTTTTTTCAGCATTTCTTGCAGGAAGGTCTAGTGATGATGAACTCCGACAACTTTATTTTTGTCTAGGAAAATCTTTATTTCCCCTTCATATGAGAAGGATAACTTTGCCAGATAGAGCATTCTTGGGTACCAATTTTTTTCTTTTGACACTTTGAATATGTCATTTCCTTCTCTCCTGACCTGTAGGGTTTCTGCTGAGAAATCCACTGATAGCTTAATAGGGATTCCATTGTAAATTACCACCTTTTTTCCTCTGGCTGCTTTTAGGATTCTCTTTATCTTTGATTTTTGACAGTTTCATTGTAATGTGTCTTGGAGAAGGTCTTTTTACATTGAGATAATAAGATGATCTGTTAACTTCCTGAACTTGGATGTCCAAGTCTCTCCCCAGGTTTAGGAAGTTCTCAGCTATTATTTCTTCAAATAAACTTTCTTCCCCCACCCCCACCCCCACCATTTTTCTCTTCTTCCTCTGGAATCCCGATTATTTTAATATTTGTAAGTTTGCTGAAATCCTATAGGTCATGTAGGCTTTCTCAGCTTTCTTCCATTCTTTTTTCTTTGTGTTACCCTGATTGGGTTATTTCAAAGTCCTGTCCTCTAGATTACTTATTCTGTCTTCCATTTGATTTACTCTGCTGTAGATGCTCTCTACTGCATTTTTATTTCATTCATTGAATTTTTCAGCTCCAGCATTTCTGTTTGGTTCTTTTCTATGACTTCTACTTCTTTATTAAATTTCTCATTTGGTTCATGAATTTTTTCCCCGATTTTATTAAATTATCTTTCTGAGTTTTCTTGTAGCTTGTTGAATTTCTCCAAAACAGCTATTTTGAATTTTTTTATCAGCTAGATAACAAAATTCTGTGCCTTTGCACTCATTTATTGGAGGATTATTGTTATCTTTTGGTGTTGATTTGTTTCCCTGAGTCTTCCTTTTCCTTGTAGTTTTACATTGCTGCTTTCACACTGGAATAGCAGACACCTTCTCAAATCTTCACTAGTTACCTGCAGCTGGGGTATACTGTTTGTTGGTTCTGTTATATCTGGGGTTTTCTCCGACCTTGTATGTATAATACACCTGCTCTACATTTCTTGGAAGAATTCTTAAGCTTTTATGTCTTCTTTGGTTCTTACAGCTCAGCAGGCTGGCTGCTGGAAACCTCTCTTTTGTTTTCCAGAAGGTGGCTCTATAGCTCAAGTTTGTGGTTTTTCCCTTGTCCACAAATATTTCTGATAGCACTTCATTTACCTGACTGACATTCACTGCTGTACTCCCAAGTGTTCATAAGGAGCTGGCTGCAGAGTGGGAGGAGGTCTGTGTTTAGCACCTGGGGCTTTGTGGGTAGCTGTGGACCTGGTGGGGAGATCCTTGGATGAGGTTCCCCCAAAGGCTCATGGGTGAACTTCCTGCCGACTTCCTGATCACAGTCAGCATGAACCACTTCCCTTTTAATGCCTTTTATGTTCTTATCTGGCTCTTTCCTGATCTCCTGCTTCCCCCTAACCATGGAGGTCCCATCTCAGTACTCTGGGTGCTATTGGAGAGAATTGGGGTAGCTGCTCACACATCACTCTCCTTTTTCCCCAGGAAAGGGGTCACCTTCCGATGTTCAGCCCTCCTCTGAGTCATGTTGGGGGAGGGGTGGCAGGGACCAAGTTCCTCTTCCCCTCTCCACTACATAAAAACTCATATATATATGAGTTATATATATATATATATATATATTTGCTCCAGTGACATGCTGGAATCTCCCCTAAGGGAGGCTGGACTTCTACAAATTCTCATCCATAATTATCTGCTCAAATCAGCTCTCTTCAGGTTTTCCCTGACCATGGCTGTGAGGGTTTGGGGCTGGTTCTCTGGCTCCACTGGTTCTGCATCCTACACCAAGTTGTGTCTGGCTATTACTGGATGCTCAGGTGGGTGAGACTTGTCCTGGGTTTTTTAGCCTATGGTGCTGGATCCCACAACTCCCACAGAGGCATGTTTGTTTGTGGATGCCTAATTATTTGCTACAAAAAGGAGACAAAAAAAGAGGATGTCTTGGGAATTATCTGGTGATCCAGTGGTTAGGACTGAGTTTCCACTGTAGGGGACACAGGTTTGATCCCTGGTCCAAGAACTAAGGTCCTGCCTGCCACGCAGTGTGGCCAAAAAAAAAAAAAAAAAGACGTTTTATGCCACCATGATGGTGACATCACTTCTCTGGAGTGATTTAGTTCTTTAGAAACAATTCTGCAACTAAATTGTGTTTATTGAGAGGTGGTATTTACATATGTGCGTTAAAATAGACTTTTGAAACTTTGAAAAGGTTCCCTCATCTCTCTAATTTGGGGGAAGTCATTGGCTTTTTGAAAATTGTATTAAAGCCCAGTAAAATGCATAAATAGGCAGCCATATAAAATGTTTTATGTGATTCCAAGGGGCTCATACATCTCCTGAATTCCATTTGTGGATCCTCCGAGGATCCATGAACTCCACATTAAGAAAGGCTGCACTATATTTTGTGCTTTTTAAGTAAAAATGTACATGTATATTCTGTTGTTGGACCTGAAATGGGGAAGAACATACAGATGATCTGTACTCTCAGAAGGTTTCATCAGTAAAACATTTTTGTGCAAGAGTCCCCAATAAATACATATTTATTTAAAATTCGTTTCCTACCCCTGTCAGTTTGTGTAATAAATATTAGGAAAGCATAATTTCTATCTTACTTTAAGATAAAAACAAATATCAAAAGAAGTTCTAATATTTTCTTCACCAAGATTAGTAGATTGTCATCTGCTCCCCCTAAAGTGCATGGATTCCATTTTGGTGACCACAGTGTTATGTCAAAATGGGAGCCCAGTAGATGTAGGTACATTAATAAAACAGAGCTGTAGTGATGTGAGGACATCCAACAAGGAACCTATAGTGTCCACCAGGAGAAACTGGGTGAAAGTATCATAGGTAATGTTTCATTTAATTTCCAAAGAAAGTGGACTGTTACTGAAACGGAGCAGGACCCTATGGTCCTGTCCTCCCTGCCTCAATGTCCTCAGGCTGCCTTTTGTCTGTGGAAAAACTTTAGCCAAACAATAAGTTTAATCAGAGAAGTGAGGAAATGCAGAAACAAAAGCAGTCAAACAAGACAAAACAATAATAGTTTAGTCACTAAGCAAAGTCAAGGACCTTTAGGGCCTTCTCAGGGGCTACAGGTAATATTCTGAGCCATGTCCCATGAGCTGTCTTGTAGATACTGAAAGCCCCACCAGGTGGAAGAAGTGAACTACATGATGACCAGGCTGTAGCCGTGACATAAGCTGCCACAGTTCCAAGAACTGGCCTCAAGGAAATGTGAACAAACCGATCCTGGAACTGAATATTAACTGTACTTAAAACAATCAAGAAGATGCTGATCAGACCACCGATGACCAATTTCAAGATGACTGTCACATATACCACAATGTTCATTGCAGCACTATTTACAATAGCCAGGACATGGAAGCAACCTAAGTGTCCATTAACAGATGAATGGATAAAGAAGATGTGGCACATATATACAATGGAATATTACTCAGCCATAAAAAGAAACGAAATTGAGTTATTTGTGGCGAGGTGGATGAACCTAGAGTCTGTCATACAGACTGAAGTAAGTCAGAAAGAGAAAAACAAATACCGTATGCTAACACATATATATAGAGTCTAAAAAAAAAAAGGTTCTGATGAATCTATGGACAGGACAGGAATAAAGACGCAGATGTAGAGAATGGACTTGAGGACACTTGAGGGAGGGGGAAGGGTAAGCTGGGACAAAATGAGAGAGTAGCGTTGACATGTAGACACTACCACATGTAAAATAGATAGCTAGTGGGAAGCAGCCGCATAGCACAGGGAGATCAGCTCTGTGCTTTGTGACCACCTAGAGGGGTGGGATAGGGAGTGTGGGAGGGAGACGCAAGACGGAGGGGATATGGGGATATATGTTTGCGTATAGCTGATTCACTATGTTATACAGCAGAAACTAACACAACACTGTAAAACCATTATACTCCAATAAAGATGTTAAAAGAAAAGATGACTGTCAGAGCTGACTGTGCTGTTTCTGCGTGGAGCACCCTCCCTCCGTCCACTGGTTGTCAGTGTTGGAGGGAGTCGGCCTTTGGACAGGAGTGTCTCCCCACACTGCCACTGCTGGCATCCAAACTTTCCTTTCCACCAACCTTACCTCTTTATTGGCTTTTGAGCAGTGAGTAGCCGGACCCCACTCTCTGTACATCACTACAGATTTACTTCATGTATTTACTGACATTATTTAGCAAGCATATTAGCACTGACTATGTACTAGGCACTTACACTTTAAGCATGTTACAAAAATATTGGCTCATTTTATGCTTTTAATAACCCTATGAAGTAAATACTATTACTATCCTAATAATATATTGACAATTTAAAGTGGTTTCTCAAGTTCATTGATTTGAGATCTTGTAACTTGGGGCTTGAATGTTCACGTTGAGGCAGAACACCAGCTGCAGCTCCTGCACGTGGGGGTCACGTAGAAACCCGGAACAGGTTGCCAGCCTGCCTGAGGGCAGGCTCCCTATACCTTCCCGCTCTCTGGTGTCTGCTTCATGGGATGCAGTCATGTACTGCAGCCCGGTGTCCAGGCCTCCTTGAGATCAATGAACTTTGGAGTTGCTTTTTGAAAAATATTGAGGCAGCAACGGCTACTCCTTCCTGGGAGGAATCTGTGTTAATCTTGTTCTTCACTTTGAAGTGTTTAAGCTTTATTTTAAATCAAGGACCGGCACCACAAGGCTTGATTTCATCTTAACTCCTTTTTTTAAATTTTATTTTATTTTATTATTATTAGTTTTTAAACATCTTTATTGGAGTATAATTGCTTTACAATGGTGTGTTACTTTCTGCTTTATAACAAAGTGAATCTTTGCTTTAGTGCAAGAGTCACTGGAAAAATCGTTTTCTTTTTCTTTCCTTTTTTTTTTTTTGTTCAGAAGACTTTAATATAAAAAGATGTCAAAGAAAAAGATAAGAATAATGAAACACAGCCAAACAATTCTCTTTTTCAAAAACTCTCATGCTATCGTCTCACATGTGTGCCTGAAGAGAGGCCATACATTGTAACTCTTCCTGCATTTCCCAAATGCCTACATCCACTTCTAACTTCAGTTGATACAATCAGGGGCACTAGAAAACTAGATGTCAGTGGAAGGGGTTTTGCATATTTTTTGTTTCCTGGGAACATTTTTTCTTTTTGGCATTTACTCATTTAACAAAATCTGCTCTGTTAGTATATCCTAAGTTTTCAGCATTCTATTTTAAATGATGACAGAGAATTAGCAAACATATCTGAATTCCTTTTGAGTTCTTCAGAGGGAATAAGTAACTGTCCATTTTCCTTGTTTGCCTTTTTTTGGTAGCACTTCCTGATATATTATACACATACTTTTGTGTGTCTGAGAGAGCAAGGAGTTTGTTTTAGTCACTGCTGTATCTCAAAGCCTAAAACAGTATCTGGCACATAATTGCGCTCAGTAAATATTTGCCAAATGAATGGGTGGATAAAGAAATGAAATTAACTATGAAGCATGTTGATTGCGAACACCACCATCTGCCCGATGTCCTTGTGAAGGCAGACCCTTACCCCTCAAAAGACTTGGCCAAGATTATACGAGGAACATGCTGTTGCCTTCACCGTGGTGGATATGATAGGGAACAGGAAAAACGAGGAATGGTTACGGTGATCTGTTTTCGCTGCTGAAAAATAGAGGTCCACTGAAAACCTATCAGGAGAACTTAAGAAATAGCATAAACAACCAGTTATTTTGGCCTCTATGAAGTAGCCATACCTAGATGCTGAGAACCGAGAATTGAAAGCTTTATAAAGTCAAATGTAAATGAAGAATGAATGAAGCAGACTAGTTTGATTCAACTCTTCAGAAATGAATTTTAAAGAAATCACTTGACTGGTTTACATCTTATTGTACGTTAAGATTGTAGGTGTTTTTAGTTTCTTACAAAGAGCTGTTGTTTTCATTGGGTATCAGTAGCCTCAACATATAGAGAAATTTTCCCTCTGGTACTTTTCAAAGAGATTTTCTCTGATTTCTTATGTGCTTCTTTTGAGCTCTTTATTACATTGAGAGAAAATGGGTTACCTCAATTCTTTAACCATATAAATCTTCTGTCTTGAGGGAAGAAAATGGATTTTTAAAAAATTTACAGTGAGTTATTGATGAAAAGTCATTCTACAATGAGCTTCTGTGTATTAGATAGTTGAAGGAAAAATATTGATAATACTAGCTGTGTAGCCTCATGACAAATCATTACTTAAAATTTTCATTATCAAAATTAATAGTATAATCCTCTCTTCCATCAAAAGTATGCCATTCACCTGTTTTTTTTTTTAAGCTTTCTGTATTCAAATTACAGGATCCTGAACAATGTAGCTATTTTATCGAAAATAAGAAACTTTTTAATGTTTAAAAGAGAATAGCAGGGGCTTCCCTGGTGGCACAGTGGTTGAGAGTCCGCCTGCCGATGCAGGGGACACGGGTTCGTGCCCCAGTCCGGGAAGCTCCCACATGCCGCGGAGCGGCTGCGCCCCTGAGCCATGGCCGCTGAGCCTGCGCGTCCGGAGCCTGTGCTCTGCAACGGGAGAGGCCACAACAGGGAGAGGCCCACGTACCGCAAAAAAAAAAAAAAAAAAAAAAAAAAAAAAAAAAAAAAAAAAAAAGAATAGCAAAGCTATAAAATATGTCTAAGTATTAACGGATTTGTTTCCATTCTTATCAAAGCCTATGATTTGGAGGATTTCCATATTCTAGAAGCCAATGTGACTGGATTTCAGATCTTGGAATAGTAATTGCACAAATAATTTATTTCCTAACATTTTACACAATCACAAATTTACTGTTACCTGAGATAAAATAGGCATGACATTAAATTATTGAAATGGTTTCTCCCGCAGATTCTGGTAGCAAAGATAGGATAAAATGAAATCTCGTTTTTATCATATGATCAGTTCACTTATCGCCCAGTGGTGAAAAACAGAATGTTTAGTGTCTAGGAATCGTGTATTAAGTATTACTGCAAAACAAATCAGCCAAAATGGCTTAAATAACCATTTTTTAGTAGAACTTACCCATTTTTGGGTTGACTGGGGATCAGCTGATCTAGTGGTGCTTGACTCTTCTCAGCTGGGCGTGGCTAATCGTGGCTGGGCTCCTTCCGGTCTGTGGTTTGGCTGACAGCTCTGCTCTGGACCAGGTTGGCAAGCTGCTCATTTAAGGCAGCTCTGCCGCACATGTCTCTCATCCTTCTGGGGCCGGCTGACTAGCTCAGGCTTGTCTTCCGCACAATGCTGTAAGCAGAAGTACGCCAGGACTCCTGAGTTCTAGTCTGGGAACTGGCACACTGTCCCTTCTTCCTCATCCTATTTACCAAAGCAAGTCACAAGCCCAACCCAGAACCGAGGAGGAATTTCCAGAGGGAACTGTAAAATGTATGGATACAGGGGGATGTGAGGAGTTGGAAGACTTGAGGCATTAATGCCATTCACTAGAGGTGAAAAGAGAAGCTGCATATTGAAAACTGTAGGAAAAAAAATTAGGAAATGATTTTTGAAAAGGAGAGCCATCGTGGCATGGTACATTATTCCTTAGCTGCAATCATAGGGTTATCTCAAGGCTTTTACATAGGTGGTTGGTAAACGTACCTATAAAAAAAGTATCTATAGTTGCCAGGAACCACACTGATTCTCCAGATCAGTGCTTCTCAAAGTGTGATCACCTGACCAACAGAATCATCTGGGAACTTGATAGAAAGGCAAATCCTTAGGTCCAACTCCAGACCTACTGAATTGGAAGCTCTAGGGCAGGGCCCAGCAATCTGGATTTTAACAAGCCCTCCAGGCAATTCGCTGCCTGCTGACATGGGGAACAGCTAGTTCACTGATTCATCCCTTGGTCTGCAACAAGCTGCAATTTAATCTTCTGGGTAATAATGGTCTGATCACATCTTTGGATTTTGTTGTTGACAACATCAAATGGGGAAGATCTCAAAGCTCTCCCTAAGTTTTGGCAGCTGATTCATCAATTTTTTTCACATGGGCTATCACTGTCTAGCAGAGAGGAAAATTGGGTTGTTATGTCCCCTCCAGAAAGAGCCTTGATTTTCATTGTTCTATGCTTTTCTAGGTATTTGCCTCCAGTATTTAATGACATTCGTCCTTTCCATCATATCAGGTATTGAAATGAAGGTGCATAATTTACAAAGATCATCTTATATGTTCCCTGTTTCTGAAAGATTTTGTCATTTAACTCTTTTACCACAAATAAGATTTGTGACCTTTTTGGCAAGAAAATGATGAACAAATTACATTTAAAAGGCCAGTTCCTTTCCACTCATATTCCTGATTTGTCTAACCAAATTTGCTGTGCCCCAACCTTCGTCCTTCCCTCTTCCCCCAGTGTGGAAGGATAAATGATTATTTTTTCCTCTGAATGATTATTCGCTTGAAAAGTTTTTCACATCACTGGCTGCTATTCAGGACTTCTGAAGGCTAAGTTAGAACAACTGAAAAGTGGTGTGAGCTCTGTTTCATTTACTTCCTTTCTCTCCAAGTCAAAGGAAGAATACCCAATCATTGGTCGTATTCCTACTATTCTCACTGGACTTTTAATTTTTTTTGTGGTACGTGGGCCTCTCACTGTTGTGGCCTCTCCCGTTGCGGAGCACAGGCTCCGGACGCGCAGGCTCAGCGGCCATGGCTCACGGGCCCAGCCGCTCTGCGGCATGTGGGATCTTCCCGGACCGGGGCACGAACCCACGTCCCCTGCATCGGCAGGCGGACTCTCAACCACTGTGCCACCAGGGAAGCCCCTCACTGGACTTTTGAGATTAAAAAGTAACCCTTGATGCTGGTCACTATAATCTGAAGCCAAAGCTTTCTGCTTTAAACCATTAGCTTTCTGTTGATATAATATCATTACATAATTATTGTTTCCATTTATTTTACCAAGAAAAATTCTATCAAAAAGGGAAGACTATCAGGGAGTTGACATTTCTATCAAAGAATTAGTGATAGATAAAGCATGAAGTTAACAAACATTAAATGCATTATTTAGGAATTTACTTATTCAGTTCTAGGGAAAGCTAACAGTTTTTCATATAGAAAATTATTTCTAGGGTCACTGCACAACTGAAAAGAGAAAAACACTTTTGGATAAAGAAGATGTGGCATGTATATACAATGGAATATTACTCAGCCATAAAAAGAAACAAAATTGAGTTATTTGTAGTGAGGTGGATGGACCTAGAGTCTGTCATACAGAGTGAATAAGTCAGAAAGAGAAAAACAAATACCGTGTGCTAACATATATATATGGAATCTAAAAAAAAAAAAAAGGTTCTGAAGAACCTAAGGGCAGGACAGGAATAAAGACACAGACATACAGAATGGACTTGAGGACACGGGGGTGGCGGGGGAAGGGTAAGCTGGGACAAAGTGAGGGAGTGGCATGGACATATATACACTACCACATGTAAAACAGATAGCTAGTGGGAAGCAGCCGCATAGCACAGGGAGATCAGCTCAGTGCTTTGTGACCACCTAGAGGGGTGGGATAAGGAGGGTGGGAGGAAGACACAAGAGGGAGGGGATATGGGGATATATGTATACATATAGCTGATTCACTTTGTTATATAGCAGAAACTAACACAACACTGTAAAGCAGTTGTACTCCAATAAAGGTGTTAAATAAAAAAAAATTTTTTTAATTTTAGGTGCATTCTTATAAAAGATCACATTTTTAGGTATATTAATAATGGTAGCTGAGAGTCATCTGATGAGCATAATTTCTGAACCAATAGCAAAAAGAAAACAGAAAATTGTATTAATTGATGTTGAAGACAATTCTTCTAAACTCAGCCCCAAGGCTTGGATGTTCTTTTAAGAAGATTGCTTATTGCTTGAAATTCTCATATCATCACCCAGTTAATTCTCCTAAGACACATGATTAGTCAGTTATTTTCTGGATGCATGACACCTTCAATTTCCTTTTTGCCCCCAGTTATATATTTTGAAATGTTATGATTATTAGCTTATAAAATTTCACTTTTCAATATGCATGTTTAATTTTATTGAACCATAATTCTGAATTGCTTCTGTTCCATGGTGGAGTCGTTTTTATAGATACAGCTGGAATATCTGGCATCAGAACTGCCTGATAAGGTTGTCCATGTAGTTTGATTAAACCACATAAAATTTGTTTCTAGAGCTTCCCTTTTCCCTGGATCACAGTGTTTGATATTTTACCTGCAGTAATCAATTAATTTTTTGGCACAAAACCTGTATTGGTCAATTTTAATGTGTTTTGAAGATGTAACATATCAAATCAGAACCACTGCATGTTAGCTTACCTTACGGTTTTACCTACAGTTAAAAACCAGTAAGGAACTGTGCCACAAAGCACCGACTTAGAGCCTTGGTGACTCTTACTCAGCTCACTGTTCACCGATGGTGAAATCTCTGTGTTAGCTCTTGGTCAGCAAAGCTGGTCAGATCTAGAGATGTAATTGGCACAGATTGAGCAAATCAGCCTAGAGCATTGTCTTTATTCCTGAAGCTATATTTGGTGAAACATATTGTTCTCACTATTCAGATAAATTGTGGACCAAGAGGCTAAATGACTTGTTTTAAATTTAGGAAGCCCAGGTTGTTACACAGGCACTTGCTCTTTAAAAGCATGTGAATGTGATCTGTAAAATATTTATTTCACTTGTTATGTCTACGCATTTTTGAGTCTGTTTCCAACACTGGACTGCAAGCTTCTCAGAGGATGCAGCAACATTCCTGGTTCTCTTTTTTTTTTTTTTTTTTTCGGTATGCGGGCCTCTCACTGCTGTGGCCTCTCCCGTTGTGGAGCACAGGCTCCGGACGTGCAGGCTCAGCGGCCATGGCTCACGGGCCCAGCCGCTCTGCGGCATGTGGGATCCTCCTGGACCGGGACACGAACCCATGTCCCCTGCATCGGCAGGCAGACCCTCAACCACTGCGCCATCAGGGAAGCCCCTCCTGGTTCTCTTGATAACCCTGCCTGGCTCGTGGCAGGTGCCCAAAATATGATTACCGAATAGAGGATAGAGGTTTGAATTAATGCTGGTAGTAAGCTCTGGAGGACATCTCAAGATGCTACCATATATTAATGTATCAGTTTCCTACTACTGCTGTAACAAGTTATCACAAACTTAGTGGCTTCAAACAAGTCAAATTCATTATCTTACAGTTCTGGAGGTCAGAAGTCTGAATTGGGTCTCAATGGGCTAAAATCAAGGTGTTGGCAGAGTCATACTCCTTCTGGAATCTATTTCCTTGCCTTTTCCAATTTCTAGAAGCCTCCTGCATCCATGCATGGCTTATGGTCCCTTCCCTCAACTTCAAAACAAGCAGCGTAGCATCTTCAAATTTCTTTCTGACACTTCTCCCCTCTTACGTTTGTAAAGACCCTTGTGACTACATTGAACCCACCAGGATAATTTCTCCATCTCAAGGTCAGCAGATTGGCAAACTTAATTCCCCTTGCCATGTAACCTAACATACTTACAGATTCCAGGGATTAGGACACAGGCATCTTTGGTCGGGGGGGGGGGCAGGGGGAGTGGGCTTTATTCTGCTGACCATATTGTCCAAAAGGCATATTTTTAATATCAATTTATTTATTTATTTTTGGCTGTGCTGGGTCTTCTTGCTGCACACGGGCTTTCTCTACTTGTGGCGAGCAGGGTCTCCTCTTTGTTGCGGTGCGTGGGCGTCTCATTTAAGTGGCTTCTCTTGTTGTGAAGCCCAGGCTCTAGGTGCGCAGCCTTCAGTAGTTGCGGCACATAGGCTCAGTAGTTGTGGCACATGGGCTTAGTAGCTTCGTGGCATGTGGGATCTTCCAGGACCAGGGCTCGAACCCATGTCCCCTGCATTGGCAGGTGGATTCTTAACCACTGCGCCATCAGGGAAATCCCTAGTTTTGCTTTTTATATTTAAGTCTTTTTTGGGGTGGGGGGAGTGACCACCAAGTTTATTGAAAACAAGGGACACTTGGAGTTAGCTTTGCACCTTTATGACAAAGACCACACTAAGCTCACTGGCCTCTATGCTCCCCCCTCTGGAACAGAAAACCTGCTCTAGAAACACAGTTCTAAAGGGTGGGTCCAAGGTTCTTCCCAGCAGCAGCTGCGGCAAATCCAGTTAAATTCTTCCCAGAGAGCACTCCTAAAATGGGACCTCCAAGTGACACATTTTCCCCAAGGGGTCCAAGAGAAGAGATAAGCTGAAAGGAAAAGACTTTTCTTTCTCCTGATGCAGAAGCAAGAAAGTCAACCTGTGTGAAATCCAATCCAGGGGCTGAGATATCCTCCATGTCTAAAACCATGTTGCAGTCTCTCCTTTCCAATCCATGAAAAAATGAGAGAACAGGGATATTTTCTAAGAGATGCAATTTCTCCGGATGGAGCCAAGTGTTTTTTTTAAATAAATCTATTTATTTGTTTGTTTGTTTGTTTGTTTTTGGCTGTGCTGGGTCTTCGTTGCTGCGCGCAGGCTTTCTCTAGTTGCGGCGAGCGGGGGCTACTCTTCGTTGCGGTGTGCGGGCCTCTCATTGCAGTGGCTTCTCTTGTTGCGGAGCACAGGCTCTAGGTGCGTGGGCTTCAGTAGTTGCGGCACGTGGGCTCAGTAGTTGTGGCTCGCGGGCTCTGGAGGGCTGGCTCAGTAGTTGTGGCGCACGGGCTTAGTTGCTCCCTGGCATGTGGGATCTTCCTGGACCAGGGCTCAAACCCATGTCCCCTGCATTGGCAGGCGGATTCTTAACCGCTACACCACCAGGGAAGCCCGCCAAGTATTTTTAAACGGACCGGGAGACAGACATGGATTCAGAGAGCTTGGCTATTGAAAGAGCTTCTTTCCCAAATGGGATCTTTGCTGTCTGGCAAAGCTTGAGCTCCAGCTGAAACTTTTTCCACAGCGGGAGCACTTATAGGGTTTCTCGCCTGTGTGAACCCTCTGATGCCTATTAAAGTTGGATCTTTGAATAAAACTCTTCTCATAGATGGGGCACTTATAGGGCTTCTCTCCCATGTGGATTTTTTTGTGGTAGCGCAGTTCAGAGAAGTCGCTAGAGCCCTTCCCACAGTTATCACACGTGCAGGGTTTCCCTACCGTGTGAATTTGCTGATGCTTCACGAAGTTTGAACTCCGCAGAAAGGCTTTTTTGCAGGTGGGGCATTGAAAGTACGTCTCTCCAGTGTGAGTTCTTTGGTGAAAATCCAGCTGGGAATTCAGGGGCAGTGGCAAGTGGATTCTTAACCACTGTGCCACCGGGGAAGTCCCTAAACAGCATTTTTTAAAAAGAAATTTCAACCTGGAATGGATAGCTGATTTTTTTCCCATTTGACTATAAACTATGTAAAAGTGCCTGAAAGATATATAATTATTTTGAGAATGAGAGCCTAATTGTATAAGTGAACCCTATCCAGCTTTCTTTCAGGAAAATCATTTCCATCTGCTTTATAACTGTATGAATCATACGGATGGCTGGAAGGACTCAGGAATCTGATATAAATGAGAAAACTCCATTTGAAGCAAATGTGAGCTTTGAAAATAAACCACCATTGTGTTTGGATAATAGCCCATTAACAAAGATTAATTTTACTTAAATCTCAGCACATTTTTATTTCCTAGAATGAACTTCAAACAATTAGAGTCTGTTGGGTAGATTTTTAAAACAAAATCTGAATATATTGTTCTGAATAATAGTAAAAACAAAATTTTAAAAACTAACACCCATTTAAAAAAAAATCCATTAGAAACCCATTTAAACAAATAAGAAACAAATTGATGAACATAAGTGTTTACCAACACAACTCAGAACTCTCAGTTTTAGCTTATAAACTAATGAATACTAAATCGAGACCATTTATAGCAGAAAGAACTTTGGTTTTCTTCTGTGAGAAATGGAAAGGGTGCTAATTAGGAATATGAAGTATTATGCCTTAATGAAGCTACTGAATTGCTCTAAATTTGTCCTGAATTTTGTTAGCTCCAGGGCTGAGGTGGTAATTTCATTGTCTATCTTGTGTCTAAGAATCAGCTACCACCTGCTTCAGAGTAAGTTTACCTATACTGGCACTTTTACTACCACTCTATTTTTTATTTATTTAATTAATGGATTCTGTCCTCATTAAAGCCTGTTATTATATTAAAATTATGTTTTGAGTCCAGAAAGCAATATACTACATTTAAAAAATGTAAGGCCATTTGATACACTTTTTCAGAATATTATCTTTCTACATTTACATAAACAAAATTAAACAAAACTGCAAGTTAATAGGTAAAATCCCAATGTAAATCTATTTTATCCTATTCTGAGTGAAAAAAAAGAAGAAATCAGCCCATGACCTCTGGCTAAATCTGGGTTCTACAGATGTTCTCATAAAATAATTCTTAATCCTTACTTACATTTCTCCTGCCCAACTATGGAAATGTAAAAGATCAGCAAAGGTTGTGGAGGAACTGGAAGTCTCATACTCTGCATATCAAGTACAGATTTCTTTATGCAGTAAAGGTTTATTTTTAAAAATAAGCACACTTGAGTATTTGACCCAGTTAATATTACCTCTCCAAAACACCAACCAGCTTTTATAGCTTTCAACTTCCAGACTCTACCTGCTACCATGCCTGATGAAAAGGGATGTCTCTAGCATACTTACTTTGGGGGAAAAATGAGCTGAAGAGATTTCCATATCGACTTTCATTTTGAAATATGTTCCAAAAAGAATGTAGCAAGTTTCTTGGGTTATTCTGATTTGAGTACTCTTAAAAGCAATTTTAGTAAGAGGTACTTAGGAATCCAGACTTATTTATGACTGAAAGGATGGTGATAATGAGAATAATTATTTTGATTTTAGTAAACATTTATTGAAATCCTCTAATAAGGGACTCCAGGGAAGCGGTATAACATAATGATTAAAAATAAGGGCTTTGATCTCAAGTGGATGTGGACTGTGGCCTTGAGAGGTATTTGTACATTTTCTTGGGAGGAAAATTGAAATGGGAAAACATGCTCCCTGTCTGATTCCAGGGGCCAATGTCCAAGTCCTCAGGAAAGTGGTTGGCCGGGACCTCCTTTCCTCTTGCCTTAAGTTTGTGGAGGAACTTCCATTAGTGAGAAGCTCCTTGCCCCACACCCTATTCCTCTTCAGGTGAGTGGTTTACTTGACCTTGAGAGATGAACTAGGCCATGGTCGAGTCAGACCCTTCCACTCTTTGTTTGGGGATCTGCCCCCCAAGTTGAATGAGCCTGTGGCTGAGAGGCAGGACCTGTCACTCAGTGGGTGAGTCTGTTTGATTCAGCCCAGCTTTTGTAAATGTCAAGCTGACATTTTCATCTCCACATATCTTGCTCCCGGTCACTCTCTCAATGGGATCTGAGCTCCTAGGAGAAGGGACCCACTACACTAGAGGCTCTGGGAGACCCCAGATCCCAGCTTTGCTGCACACAGCACGGGATGATGGGGGAGGGGCATCTATCCTTCCCATTTCACAAATGTCCTCCCCAAATGTGTAGAACACCCCTCTTTTCAGTCTCTTTTCGCCAAAAGTTCTCATATAGGTTGACTCCTGGAAGCCCTGCTTTTCTGTTCATTAGAGTGTCTCAGAAAACAGGAATTGCCATTTTATTGCAACCTTTCTAGATGCTAGGTGGGGAGTGTCTCACAACTCCATGAAATGCAGTGACATGTCAAAGCCAGTCCGAGTTCTTCAAAGTCCTCATTGCACCAGGTCCAGCCAGTCCTGCCAGTTTTCCTGAAGCTGCACAGACCTGAGGGTGCCATTCCATGGAGCCGGCACCAGTGGCGACATCGAGGCACTGACCTCGGTCGCTGTAACAGCAGGGACATTAACAGTGGGCAAAGAGAGGGAAAACGTATAAAAGGACTGTTGTTAGACACATGCGAAACACTCCGGTTACCTCCAGAAACACCTGGAGAAATACTAGAAGAGTTTGCGAGTTGTGCAGTTTAAGAGCCAGAGAGTCAGCGCGACTTAGACTATTAATGTGGCTGCGACTGGATTCATGGGTTAGTGAGAGGAAGGATGGATTGCAGTAAAAATGGTCATGCTGATGTCTTGGTGTCATGATTCTGCTTGTGAATTCAATTTTGGAACATTATTATGAGTTTTTGTGCTTAGATTTGAACATAGCTTTGATTTTCTTTCTACTTTTACAATTTACTTTAAATGGTAGCATTAGAGCATCAAGGACCATGCCTCTTGCCTGTAACTGAGTCTTGTAGAAGGAATTGTCTGGATCCTGGACTTGAGAATGTGTCTCACCCAGTGCCTGGGGCTCAGACTGCCATGCTTTTTGTACAGGATGCCTGGCTTCCCAGTTAACACAGCATAAGTGTCATCATATCCACCATCAGCCCTCTCATCAGACACCTCCTCCCCAAACAAACACCATCAGAAGGAGGGGAGGGGAGGGGAGGGGCATTATAAGCTAAGATCCAAGAGACTTACAATTTGGAGGAGGGAGGTGGGCATACAGCATGCCCAGTAAAGTGCTATAGGTGTGTATGGGGTACAAAGGGGTGCTCAGGTAGGGTGAAGATGTGTCTCAGAAAAAAGAATGAGTCTGTGATCCAGGCATAATTGATAACAGTACCTCTGTTCACTTTCAAAACTGTATGTATTTGGATGATAAATTGTATGGTCACCGCAGTCTAAGAAAGAGTGATCTCTTCTTCCTGAAACTTGAAAAAAATATCAACAGCATCTTAGGGGTGAAGCTTGCATCATTAGTGTAAGAGTGGTTATTTGTGAGTTTGTTACCTGTGGTCTGAGCCTGTAACTTATGTACTGTTTACCTTCAGTGCCAACCATTGATGTGTGTGTGTGTGTGTGTGTGTGTGTGTGTGTGTGAGAGAGAGAGAGAGAGAGAGAGAGAGAGAGAGAGAGAGAGAGAGGGAGAGAGAAAATTGAATGAATATGCAAATTGAATGAGTGCCATCATTCAAATTGAATGAATGCTATTAACTAAATTATTAAAATAACAAAAATTATTAAATAACTAAAGTAATTTTTAAAACTTTCTGAAATAGCAATTGGTTTGTCAGGAGGTTTCAGGTAAACTAATTAAAGAGAAAATAAAGTGATTTAACAAATAACCTGAACAGATAATTGGTCTTAGAAAAATCTGTACTCCCGCCTTCATCCACCGCAGGGTAATGACAGGAGGATTCATTAGATGGAAATCTCCAAGAAGCTTCTGGGAAAAAGATGTGCAATAAATATAGAGTCATGGTGCTCTGTCTCCCATGCAGAGGGAACTGGAGAAGGAAAGTACAAGACTTTTTTTGCAAATTGTGGATGGAGCTGGAAGATAGGGCTTAGTGGGAGAAGGAAGCAACTACGACTTGACAACTAATTAAAAAATCCACACAGTTTAGTTTTAAGCTAGTTGGTGCAGACTTTTCCTATGAAAGCCTTCAGGAAGTCCTCACAGATGAAAGACATTGATAACACAGATGCCATCATTTTTCCTGAAGCACAGAATCAGCTACTGTGAGACTTTCACTTGCTTTCAGAGGACCAGCTTTAGGTGTAATGTGCTTGTTGACCACTAATTTCGTGTGTCTTTTAGCAGCCCCTGAAGACCACCTTAAAATGTTCTTCAGCATCTTTTCTTGTACTTGGAATTCCTTCATCAGAGAAGATTTTCACTCTGTACAGGAACAGGTGATGGACTGAAAATACAAATAGCTAGCAGAAGAGCTAACATTCTAATTCAAACCATTTCAGATGATTGCAGTATCATCACATCCAACCTTTAAAGTGAATAGGTTTTGATTAGTTTAAAGCAGAAGAATACAAAGGTACTGAAAAATCTACAGAAGGGATGGTTGAGGAAAGGAAGTGTAGTTTTGTTTTGGTTTTTTTTGCGGTATGCGTGCCTCTCACTGTTGTGGCCTCTCCCGTGGCAGAGCACAGGCTCCGGACGCGCAGGCTCAGCGGCCACGGCTCACGGGTCCAGCTGCTCCGCGGCATGTGGGATCTTCCCGGACTGGGGCACGAACCTGTGTCCCCTGCATCAGCAGGTGGACTCTCAACCGCTGCGCCACCAGGGAAACCCGGGTTTTTTATTTTATAGTTTTGCTTAGAACTAGCTCTGTTTGTTGCTTTTCCAAAGTATTGCCTCCAGCTATTCAGGAAAAATAATGTGGAACATGAAGACAATCATTCATATAATTATGTTTTACTGAACAAAAATACAGTCGGCCCTCCATGTCTGGGGTTCTGCATTTGCAGATTCAACTGACCTTGGATCAAAAATATTCGAAAAAAAAAATCCAGAAAGTTCCAGAAAGCAAAACTTGAATTTCCTGCATGCAGGCAACTATTTACAGAGCATTTACATTGTATTTACAGCTACAGGCAGACCTCATTTTATTGCACTTCCCAGATATTGCACATTTTGCAAATTGAAGGTTTGTGGCAACCCTGCATCGAGCAAGTCTATCGGTGCCATTTTTCCAATAGCATTTGCTCACTTCATGTCTCTGTGTTACATTTTGGTAATTTTCACAATATTTCAAACTTTTTCATTATTACTATATTTTTCATGGTGATCTGTGTTCAGTGATCTTGGATGTTACTGTGAGGATTTTGTGAAGGCTCAGATGATGGTTAGCATTTTTTTTTTTTTTTTTTTTTTTTTTTTTTTGCAGTACGCGGGCCTCTCACTGTTGTGGCCTCTCCCGTTGCGGAGCACAGGCTCCAGACGCGCAGGCTCAGTGGCCATGGCTCACGGGCCCAGCCGCTCCGCGGCATGTGGGATCGTCCCGGACCGGGGCACGACCCCACGTCCCCTGCATCGGCAGGCGGACTCTCAACCACTGCGCCACCAGGGAAGCCCAGCATTTTTTAAATAGAGTATTTTTTAATCAAAGCATGTACATAGTGTTTTAGACATAATGCCATTGCACCCTTAATAGACCACAGTATAGTGTAAACATAACTTTTCTATGCACTGGGAAACCAAAACATTCGTGCAGCTTGCTTTATTGTAATATTTGCTTTATTGTGGTGGTCTGGAACAGAACACGCAATATCTCTGAGGTGTAACTTATATAGTATTTACATTGTATTTACTACTAGTTACATAACTTTCACACTGTTTTAGTTAAATAGGTAATCTAGAGATGATTTAAAGTGTAAGGGAGGATAGACATACGTTATATGCAAATACTATGCCATCTTATATAAGGGACTTGAGCAGTTTCAGATCTGCCGGGTTTTGGAACCAATTCCCTGTGCATACCAAGGAGACTGTGTGACTAAAGTATTAATGGGATGCTAAAATATTGCATCTTGAACTTTAATGGGGCTGAGGGGTATGTGTGCCTTGCATGAGCAGTTTATACGATGTTTCTTTATTTGCTCTAAGGTGCCTAAATTCTACTCATACTACAACCAACTCACATGAAAGATATTTATTCTTTTTTTCAAGTGCACAGTTCTTTTTGAAAAAAAGAAATATATGATCACAAATTCAATATGAGAGCACAGATATGAGTAGCACAGATTTAGAAAAAATGGGAAATTCAAAAAAATTAAAATCTAATTTTTGGAGATGATTTCTAGCTTTATTAAGTGCTTATTTTATTTTTTAGAAATAAAATATGACTAATAAAATGCAAATGTATCTTTCTCTAAGGAAGCAATTGAAAAATTTAAAAGTTTATTTCTGCAGTTAATTCCTTACCCCAAATTATTGTTACACACTTGGCTATAGAGGCGTTGCATTTTGATTGAGGATTTAGTTTTCTTTAGAGAATAGCTAACACACTTCACTGCGCCAGTAACCTTCTCATGACATTCTCCCACACAAAATATTGTAGATGAGAAAGTTTCAACTGAATGAAGCCTATGTGTAACTCATTCGGAATCGAAAATGAGAAGATTAGCGTGTTCCTTATACATGAAACAGGGGAAAGGTAAAACCAGAAACTTTTGTGATCAGCGTAAGGTCCCTTTTATTACTTTCAATTCCT
>NW_006772098.1:129883-143746 GCF_000442215.2 Lipotes vexillifer
AGGACAGGAATAATTTTCTCATGTATGGTTTTTAGAACAATGCACTGTAAACAAAATAAGAGCATTTTTTTTCTCAGCTTGCACCGGTATGCTTGGATAAAGGGGGTGGGGATGACCTAGTTTTTGTATAGGAAAGTGTTTGGAAGTCAACCCAGGGAGTATACTCGATACAGAGACATTCTACTCTTATTTGGTAGCACAGATGGAAGTGCCCACAGCTGGGGAAGAGACTAACTTGCTGCCCACCAAACTCATCTCTTCTCTGGAAAATAAGAACCTGCACTAGCCAATATGGTTGCCGCTACCCACGTGTGTCTATTTAATTTTAAATTACTTATAATTAAATAACATTAAAAATTCAACTCTTCAGTTGTACTAGCCAGATTTCAAGGGCTCCATGGCCACGTGTGGTAAATGTCCAGAATTTTGTACAGTGTGGAAACAATATTCGCACTGTTATAGAAACTACTGGGCAAAACTGAGCTAGAGTCCATTACTCAGTCTTCTGGAGCTCTTGTCAAGGAAATGTGAGAATAATGTCTACCTGTGGCCTTAAAACCTCCCAGTCACAATTATCCACTCTTTTCCCCCTTCAATGGCAAATTTGGAAGTCTTATGTTGCAAATGGGAGAGACACAAATGATTAAGAGCCTTAGTGAGTGACGATGGCCAATAAGACATCGCAAGTGAACTTGACTCAGCTTTCAGCAAACATCTGATGAAGGGAGTGGTCTTTCCACCTGTTATCTCAGATTGCCCCCAGGTAGGTGTCATTAAGTGGATAGAGAGAAACAGGCTGGGTGGGACACAAAGAAAAAAAATCAGGAATATTACATCTAAAAAGAAATTTTGGCATGTTTCTATACAACAGTAGATTAAAAAGTCTAGCAAATTTTTTAAAACTATATTGCCAAGAAAGGAGAAGTCTGGAATAAAAATTGAGTTTAAAAACACCCCAGAAATTCTAAACTTGCACTAGCAGAAAGCTCTGTGTTCTCCGTTTGGTCACGCTCTCAAATCCCAAGTTCAGCTTGGCCATGGTAGATAAAGGACCAGGAGGGTTCAGAGCGAATGCATGAGTGAGTTCCTTTCAGAACATAAGAATGAGAGTTTAATCAAGAAATTTCCAGCACTGCTATGGCAGGGCCAGCACACAACTCCTGGCTGGCAGGAGTCCTTCTTTGCTATGGACCTTCTTTGCTATCTGCGTTATCTCCCATTCTTTCCTTTTGCAAATGGGAGAGTTTGTCCCTGGCATCCTAGCCTGAATGCAGTACTGAATTTTGAACATGGTGGTGAGCAGCGGGCAGTGGAGGCAGCTAACAGTCCATTGAAGTCCTAGGTCACCAGACAACATAGAGTCACTTCCAGAGCTGATTAAAAGGATTAACTACTACTTGGAGCTTTTGGACTTTAAGCTGGATTGAGTAACTGGATGGCATTTTGAATTGTTTCCCTTCAAAGTCCTGGCTCCATTGAGTCTAAGGCCCTCATTTTATCAATGGGGAAATCAGGACACTTAGAGGACAAATGTGACAAGTCTAAAATCACGTGCTAGCATCGGAAATAGAGCCCAGATTCCTGGATGTCTAGTCCAGTACCCTTGTCATGATGCTATGTATCCACTCATTCTAACCTTACCACCAAAGAAGTCCCATGTATATATGTGCTATTGGCACTAAAGAAACTAACTTACACATTGATGCAATATTTCCTAAAAGCATTCATTTAAAGTCATAAAATATTTCCACATCGAGATAAAATAAGTATACATTGATATCTTAAGCATATGTAGACTTTGGTGTTATCACAAATTACAATTATTGAACATTTTAAAACTACATAGAAATGATTTAAGGAACTCTCAATATCTGCATTCTGTACTCTCATGATAAATTCCTCAAACAGTACTGTTCCAAGAAATACTTTCTATCACTTAACTAAAACATCTAAATATTTGTGTTCTATATTTTTTCTTTTCTTTGTCAACTTTGTACACAAAATCTACAATTGGAGATACTGTTGGTAAGTTCATCATACTCTACTGCTATTCTGTTCTGAGATACAGAAGATAAGAAATTACTATCAGTTAACATTTTAGATGAAGATTCTTAGAGTTGGAAGTCATTTAGAAATCGTTTAGCCCACTCCACTCTCTTCACAGATAAAGAAATCGGACAGTAGCCAATTGTGCCTGCTGTGTAACAAGGGATCAATAAATATTTGCTGAAAAGAATGAGTAAAGCCTCTTTTCACTCCAAACCATGTAACCTGTTAATAAAAATGTTGCAGGAACCTGACTCCCAAATTGATATTCTTCCCACTATGTCATGAACATCCATTTTGTATATTTGATCCACTAACAGTTTATATTAAACATATTTTTACTTGAAAAAGTTAGTCCATTACTGCTGCTGGCCATATCTCACTTCAAATAACCTCTCTCACATTTTCTTCTGGCCCCTAAGATGTGTACTTTCAGTTTTGAGTATTATATTCTTTCATTGGAGTCTTCTCTCTTTTGTTGTATTTAGGGGCAAGTGTAATTGGGACTTCACAAAGTAAAAAAATCAGAATTGGATTTGTTACTCTCTTAGCTGAGTTTTGCGTATTTCATCTTATTCTCTATTCTCGTCAATATCTTCATCTCTACATTACCCACCATGGATGAAATCTTTGAATCCAGCCTAGAAGAGTCAAGCCCCATGGACTCCAAGAACTTACCCTTGAGAAATGAGTTCTTATTTGTTTTCTGGTAGATGGATTCTTCTTGGTATGCAGCTCCCAGTTTATATTAGTATTTGTTGTCATGGGGGGCCTCACAGAGTTCTGAATCCCAACCTCTCTACTACTAAAGATCCCTTTTATTATTTCTCTTCTCCTTTAGTTTCCTTATTTTTAAAGATTTTCATCTAAAAGCAATCCATTTGCTTTAGTAATCTTTAAATTGCTTTTCCATCTTTTGCTACCAAACACATCTATATTGCTATTCAGAACTTGTCATCAGCACAAGACATCAAGTGTCACTGCACCAAGGCGATAAAATTCCTGCCAGTAGGAAAAAAAGGAAACCAGCCAAGTAATAAAACCTAAAGTTTCCACAAACCCTCACAGTGTTATCTTGAGTGAATGCAGGTTTTCCTTTAGGCTATTTAAAAAGTTGAATGTGGCTCACAGACTACTTCTTGGAAAAAAAAAAAAAAACAAACCCACAAAACTTCAGAATCAGGAAACCTTACGCTGAGATTTCCAAATTTAATCTAATCCTCTTGTTTCACATGTAAGCAAACTGAAACCCAGTTTGCTTCCAGTAAAGGAGAGTCAGCGCACAGTTTTATTTTGATTCTGAATCCATGTCCTTTCCATTATTGTAACTTTCCTGTCTTCAAGAAGGTATTGAATAAGGCACCACCAAACTCATATATTTGCCATTAAATCCCTGAAACTCAGTATCAATGTATGGAAGTTCTGCAAACCCTAGAACACTAAATAGCAGAGCGGCTGTGAGTTAAGAGAATACCATCAGGACATAACTTTTGGTTAGGCAATCTCAAAGCACCAGATGACTTTGACACTCTCAAGAAATAGCCTTAAAAAGTACGAATGGGCTTCCCTGGTGGCGCAGTGGTTGAGAGTCCGCCTGCCGATGCAGGGGACACGGGTTTGTGCCCCGGTCCAGGAAGATCCCACGTGCCGCGGAGCGGCTGGGCCCACGAGCCATGGCCGCTGAGCCTGCCCGTCCCGAGCCTGTGCTCCGCAACGGGAGAGGCCACAACAGTGAGAGGCCCGCGTACCGCGGAAAAAAAAAAAAGAGGGCAAAGGACGGCCCAGCAGTGTAGCGCTGTCCCCTGCCTCACCTCCGAAAAAGTACGACTAAGTCTAACTATGTAGGCTAGATTGATTTGAAGATTTCCTGAATCTGACCCACCTCCACACAATACAGGGTAATTCTGAAACTGGGGGTATCACCATTTCCCCTAGTATAGCTTTGCTTTGTGCTTTTATCCATTTGTTTTAATAAATACTTTCAAAGATGTCTGTTACCACCCTGAGTATCTTATAAATGTTAACTCATTTAATCTTCCTGACAGACCCGTGAGGCAGGTGCACTTATTATTACTTTCCAGATGGGGAAACTGTGTCCTAGAGTAGGCAGGAGTGTTGCTGGAAATCACACACTCGTTACTAGTTGCAGTTCGTTAATGAACCAAAAGGCAGCTTGGCCAGAGTTCATACTCTTTACCAATGCACCGTAGTGCTGGCTTCTTGCTGACTAGAAATACCCTGTGGTTAAGGGGGTGAGGAAAAAAGGGAGACCTCAGAACTGGCTTTATCTTTGAGTTCAAGCCTTGGGGATTTTAAAAGTCGTGACCTGGGCAGTTGCATGTGTGCTTTCTGCTACTTATTTCTTGCAGTCAATGCAATGAAACTGTTGTCAGAGGGCAATTTTGGGATCCCCTACAGGGATCTAAAACCATTGGGGGCTGATGAATATGGTACATATTTGATGATTACTGTGTTATTTTATTGTTTTAAGGGATTTTGATGGGTTTAGGGGGGGCTGCTCATATATTAGCCGTCGACAAGGAGCACCTCTCCCCCTCCCCTGACACCAGCAAGATGTAATTGCTATTTATTCATCTTAATTCTTGATTATCAATCTCTACTCATGGGGGAAAAATTGTGAAGTGTTGATTATTCTTCTGCTTCAACATTACACATTGTAAAGAACACAAGGCAATATTTTTCCTCCTTCAACAGTAAATAGCAGAAAAGTAACATCAGCGTCCAAATCACTCCATCACCAGAGTCTGCAATCATCAAACTACGAAAACACAGAATTCATCTTCTGTGAACTAGAAGGACTGCTGTGCTGTTGGTGAAATTATCCTTGCTTAAGAAGAGGAGGGTTCACACAGGAATAACCTGCTGAGGATGGAAATGTTGACCTCACTTTGGATTTTATTATTCGCAGGGAATTTTTTATTTGCTTTTGCTTTCCCCAGGCAGCCTGCATGTTAAGAAAAGCAAAATATATTATTGATGCTTTGGTCAATACTAAAGAAATGTATTCCTCTAAGAGTGTTTCTTTAAGTTAGAGTTTGTAACATTCATCTTAGCAATCCCCAGGGGCTATAGATACATTTGCTTGGAGACTACTCCAGCTGCTTGACCTTTAATAAAACAACTGGTGGACAGTTATTTCATTTATCCCCCCCACTGCTCAGTGACTTTGAATCCTGTGGCTTACAGGCTCAAACGCACCAAATTGGAGGAGACTGTGGCAGTGCATAATGTGGTCACAGGAAGTATATTGTTTGTTCTGCAAAGCGCATTGGGGATGACAGCTTCCTTTCATTAGAATGTCTGTTTGGCCGTAGAACTAGTCAGGGTAAAGGGGAAGCTCATAACCTTGGGCCTGTGTTTCAAGGAGGAAGAAAAAGAAATAATCGAAAAACTATGTGGAAATGTTTTCTTCTTTCTCTACTCTATGTCCTTTAGGATCTATTTGTTTGTAAATACCAGTCACCTTCCAAAATATTATATGTGGGCTTCCCTGGTGGCGCAGTGGTTGAGAGTCCGCCTGCCGATGCAGGGGACGCGGGTTCGTGCCCCGGTCCGGGAAGATCCCACATGCCGTGGAGCGGCTGGGCCCGTGAGCCATGGCCGCTGAGCCTGCGCGTCCGGAGCCTGTGCTCCGCAACAGGAGAGGCCACAACAGTGAGAGGCCCGCGTACCGCAAAAAAAAAAAGAAAAGAAAAACACAAAATATTACATGTGATTTCTTGCAGCGGTCAGTTAATTTATTTAAATACCAAAATGCAATGCATTTTAAATTAAATAGCTGTTGAGGAGCCTAAAAGGAAAATAGTCTCCATTTTTATCTGTTTAGGATCACCATAATGCCATCCCTAGTTCAGTCAATTTAGAAGATAAATTATATTTCTGTAAATTCTAAAAGGGCCCCAAAGAACCCAATTGGTCATTATCATCTTTCAGTGTCTACCAAGCAACATACCTATATTTCCAGTGGGAAATACAGAATGAGCAAAGAGTATGAAATGAGTGACTATTAACTGCCTGAGAAGGTTTTTCACTTTGGCAATGTGAAGGTTTTTGCATAATAAATGAATAATGATTATTATAATCAAGTTTCATTTCTTTGAGTAATAGGTTACCAACTTAATTAGTAAAAATTTACTCCAGCCTGCAATCTGTAGAAAATTGTGTACAAATTAGGCAAGTCTCTGAACATTTTCATCCGTTTTATCATATACACAACTGCTTAAAATTACTTCAATCTTAAGTTCTTTATTATCTTGGGAAATATTTAACTCTAGAAGCTGTTTCCCAGGACAGAAAATGCAAGTCCTCATTAAAAAGCAAAATAATTGTATTTTTCTTTGATAGTATAATTTTGTTCTGATGAATGGACACTTCAGTCATTATCTGGGCCAAGGTTAGTGTAAGAAAAGATAACACAGGAAATTATGCTTTCTGGAACTTTGCTTATACCAAGGTTCACAGGCTGTTCCCCTGTTCTCTCTCTAAAATGTCTCTTTGGATTTTAATGGAAAATAGGAAATGAAGAGAAGAAAGGAAAGGTTGCCAGTTTCCATATGACAATAGTACGATATGAACTCATTTTTAACTCTCATGGTTTAAACAGGCGAATGAATTTATAATCCACTTTGCTGAACAGTGGGCTGAAAACTTTTAGTTTTTTTATGTGGTTGCAGATATCACTATATGGTCAAGAAACAGTGAGATGGTAATTAGGAGAATTGTTTCAAACTCTCTATGTATCAAAATCACCAGAAGAGTGGTTTAGGTTGAGATATTTTTGGCCCATTTTAAGAGACCCGTCCCAAAGTAACTCCAGCAATAAAGAATACTCTAGGGATTGATGGTGTCCAAGGTGTGATGGGCCTTTAGCACCTGGAATGGTCAGATCTCTGCGTTTCTCTGGTCCTCTCTGCACATCTATTTACTCTCTGTCTTCATATGCTTTCTCTACATCTCAGGTCCCATGACACCCTCATCCCCAACTTGCAGACTTTCCCAATCTTTTCTGTGAGCACCTATGGGGTTCATGGAGAAAAAGCCTGCAGAAGGGTACTCCCCTCTGCAGCCCCTCCCCTGGGGGCCTCACCCTCTTGCCAGTGCCAGCCTCCACCAAGTTCATCCATCACCCAGCTGAACTTGCTTACTGGTGTCCCTTCATCCTACAGATGCAGAAAAGCCAGCCAAAGTTTCATCTGAGTAAAAGAGAGAGAGAAAAAGGAGGGGAGGGAGAAAGGGAGGGAGCGAGAGAGAGAGAGAGAGAGAGAGAGAGAGAGAGAGAGAGAGAGAGAGAGAGAGAGAGCGAGAGAAAGAGAGAGAAAGAAACACTCTTAATTTCTTTTTCTTAGCCCCAGTTCTAACATTCCAGGAGAATGACCTGATTGGCTTTTTTTTTTTTTTTGCGGTACGCGGACCTCCCACTGTTGTGGCCTCTCCCGTTGCGGACCACAGGCTCCGGACGCGCAGGCTCAGCGGCCATGGCTCACAGGTCCAGCCGCTCCGCGGCATGTGGGATCTTCCCGGACTGGGGCACGAACCCGCGTCCCCTGAATCGGCAGGCAGACTCTCAACCACTGCGCCACCAGAGAAGCCCTGATTGGCTATTTTAAGTCAACTGTTCACCTCAAGACAATTGAACCTGGTGGAGGGAGAGATGACTACAGGTTATGAAAAGGTTTATCCCATAATAACTATGTGTGTGAGTGGAAGGGGATGCATGTGGGCACAGTTCATGGAACAGCAGTCAGGAGCTGGGCCGATGTAACAATAGGGACTAGGAGCTTTAAAAATAAGTCCCAGGACTTCCCTGGTGGCACAGTCGTTAAGAATCCGCCTGCCAATGCAGGGGACATGGGTTTGAGCCCTGGTCCGGGAAGATCCCACATGCCGTGGAGCAACTAAGCCCGTGTGCCACAAATACTGAGACTATGCTCTAGAGCCCACGAGACACAGCTACTGAAGCCCACATGCCTAGAGCCCATGCTCTGCAACAAGAGAAGCTACCACAATGAGAAGCCCTCGTACTGCAGAGAATAGCCCCTGCTCACCACAACTAGAGAAAGCCCATGCCCAGCAACGAAGACCCAACACAGCCAATCAATCAATCAATAAATAAATGGTCTCATTTAAAAAAAAAAAAAAGAATTGTGGGACATGAAATCTGAAATTATTGGGAATTAAAGCTACGAGTTGGAAGAGGAAAAAGATCTGCCCAAAGGAGAATGGAAAAGGTGCACAGGGAAAGCTGGAGAACCATGTTTCAGGGCAGGAAGAGAGGAGGTCCCTGATGGTTCAGCTGTATTTTTTTCCCCATTCTTTGAGGTTACCCACATCTTTACAATAAATGCATATTTAACTTGAGTTTGTTAATATGAGTTTCGATTCTTTGCAAATGATGATCCCCAAGGCTGTCTCCCCCCCTCCCCCCACTATCCCCAACTTGATTTTTCTTAATTATCTTCCTGTTGGGAGGGTGAGTCTTCTTGAATTGCCCTGGCTGGAGATAATTGGAGATTAAGGTAAGACTGGAACCTGTGGGAAAACTTCGCTTTTCTGAATGGTTTAACCACTCGACCCAAGTCACAGTCCTGAAAATCCATTAACATGTCACCTACCTTATTAGTTTAGGTTGCCATTAAATTCATAAGAAAAATGGAAGAAAAATGGCTGTTCTCCTAATGGGAGAATCTGTCAACAGTGGATACTAAGCCAGCAAGAAAGAATAAGCAAAACACATTACTTCTGATGTTTCTATTATACCGTAACACCAGGGAAGGTGCAACTATTGCATTCTTTGTAAATTGCTGTTTTCAAAGACTACTGCCAGTAACTGGGACTCATCAAAATTAGAACAGACTGATCCAGCTTGTGACTGAAAAATTCTCTTCAGTTTCTTTTGGCAAGTATGTATGTGTTTAATTTCAATCAGAAGCTGGAACCCACAAAACTGTATGTTATGTAGGTTTGCCAACTAATTCCCATCTGTGAGTGTAGGGAGGTAAGCATCACTCTACTTAGGTGCTTCTTTGAAGAAGAAAAAGATACAGTTACATATGATGTTATTCCTTCTGTATGTTTGGAACTTTCCCCATATTTTCTTAGTCAGCTCAGGCTGTTATAACGTAATACCGTAGACAGGGGGACTTAAACACCAGAAATTAATTTTCTCACAGTTCTGAAGGCTGGAAGTCTGAGGTCAGGGGGTGGGTGGTCATGGCTGGGTTATGGTGAGAACTCTTCCAGGCTTGCAGATGGCCACCCTCTTGCTGTGTCTTCACATGCTAGAGGGAGAGGGAGAGACAGATGAGTGGAGTGGGGTACACAACAAGCTCTCTGGTGTCTTTTCTTATAAGGACACTAATACCATCATGAGGGTCCCACCCTCATGGCCTCATCTAAATCTAATTATCCCCCAAAACTCCCTTCTCTAAATACCATCACATTCACTCAGTATGACAATCTCTAGGTCCACTGAGTGTAATAAGTCAGACAGAGAAAGATAAATATCATATGAGATTGCTTATATGTAGAATCTTTAAAAATGGCACAAATGAACTTATTTACAAAACAGAAATAGAGTCACAGATGTAGAAAAACTTACAGTTACCAACGGGGAAAGGGAGGGCGGAGATAAATTGGGAGAATGGATTAACATATACACACTACTATATATAAAGTAGATAACTAATAATGACTTACTGTATAGCACAGGGAACTCTATTCAATAATTTGCAATGACTTATATGGGAAAAGAATCTAAAAAAGAGTGGATATATGTATATGTATACGTATAACTGATTCATTTTGCTGTACAGCAGAAACTAACACAACATTGTAAATCAACTATACTCCAATAAAAATTAATTTAAAAAATAGATAAATACCATCATATTGAGGGCTAGGGCTTTAGCATATGAATTTTAGAGGGACACAGTTCAGTCCACAGCAGGACCTAAGAGAAAAATAATTATGTCTGGAAATACCAGATCATGTTAGAAGAATCCAGGAACCTAGATTTATTTGCTATAAGTAGCCTGTTTCTCTCTTCTGTTTCCAATCCTACCCTCCCCAAAGCTTTGCCAATATTTCAATTGGGCTGTGATTATTTCTGGTTTTGCTTGGATTGCCTGGTGAGTTGGTGATTATGGCCTTTCATACTTTTCACCCTGCCGGAGATCTATGTTTACATTCTTTCTTTTGAGGAATAGTAGTGTCTTTTTTAAAAAACGTATTGAATAAATCAGTGTTAAGGTCCTAATGAAATTGCATTCGTAATAAGAACTTCAAGGCTTTCATAAAGGTCTTCAACTGCGGTTCAAAAGTGCTCTGCAGAAGCTGATAAACGTTTCCAGTATTTCATTTAATTGTGTTTGTGGAGGTTTGATCCTGCGGTATCACTACTGTTTTCTTATTGACTCAGTCACCTACAATAATAGCTTGAAAATTGCCTGTTTTTTCTTCCTTTCTTTATTTTCCTGGAGAATTACAACTTCCATTTTATGATCATTGGGATTTCTGTACCAACCCCTTTCCAGGAAGTTTACAGTTTCTAAATTTGAATAATTTGGTGGTCATGAAAGTCATTAGGACAATCAGCTTCTCGAATCATTTCAGAAGTTTAAAACTTTGACATACAATAAAAGGGTTCAAGTTTCGAGACTGGTAGGACCTGCCAGCTTTACGATCATACATTGATCATACAGCCAGCAGATATTTACAGAGCCCCATCTGTGTGCTGGAAATGTTCTGGGTTCTGAGGCTGTTAGAAGTGCATTCTAGTTGGGGAGACAGACAGTAAACAAATCCCTACGTACTCATGTCTGTCTGGTAAAAGAGTGTCCCAAGTGTAAGGAGAAACAAGTACAGAGACCTTGAGGTTGGACCATGTTCAACATGTTTGAAAAATTGTAAGGAGGCCAGAGTAGTCAAGTCAGAGAGAGTAAGGGGAGCCGTGGGAAACAGGAAGGCCAAGGGAATCAGGGACCTTGTAGGTCAAGGTAGGATTTGGGCTCTAGCCACACCAAGTCTTCTTGTTACTCAAGCCTTGTTCCCACCCCTGGGTCCTTACCCTTCATCTTTCCCAGAAAATGATTCACCTGGACTTTCAGATGAGTCACTCCCTGATTTCTTCCCAGGTGTTTGCTCAAATGCCACCTCTTTCCTGCTTCATTGTTATTATTATTGAGCATTCATTAATTGCATTCATTAATTGCTTATGGTCTGTCTTCTCCATCAGATGGAAGCTCCACCAGGGCAAGAATCTTCACTGATTTGTTTCGTTCACAGCTTTTTCCTCAGTGTCTTGAAAATAGTAATTGCTCCCTGCCCCAAACCTATATTTATTGAATAAATGTATCATTATATTAAAAAAAAAAAACAGAAAGTCAACCTAATGCATAAATAGTCACAAGACAGGGAATTAAGGTAAAATATTTAGAAGAAAATGTTTTGAGTTTTGAGGTATGTAATAAGTATTAATCGATTGTGAAGGAAAGAGAGGGAATCACAAATTGGGAAAGAAGCATGAACAAACTCCTGTTAAAACCTAGAAAAATTATGTTTTGTGAGGATGAGCTGTTTGGGCTGGGGACCATGAGGGATTAATCAAAGATGAGCTGGAAAGACTAGAAAATCGGTGTTTGGAGGTCTTATATTTTCCAGTAAGAAATCCAAATTCCACCAGACTTGCAAATGCAATCCTTAAGTTGGTTTTTAACACTTCAGGCTTTCCTTAATAGCTGGGCACCCAGAACTGTTGAGGTCACTTGTATTCTTCTGGCTAGTAATGTAGGGTATACATCAAGAAACATTGTGCTTAAAGAAAAAAAGACAGTATGATATATTATCAGTGGGCAGGGAGTAAACTATCTCTCTGAAGATTTTAAAGTAGAGGGTGAATAGCTATTTTCAGGGATCTTTGAACCATTTGTCTGGAAGGGATCACATAGGAAGATTCTTTGGGGCTTCCTTTCAACCTTATAATTATATGTCACATACTTTCAATGTGAATGAATATTGAAAAACTGTCTCTGACAATGACCAATGGTCTTCTCCTCAGAGACCTCCTGGACAGAAAGTATGGAGCCTTCTTATTTGGTGCCTTTCCAGAAGTTCTTCCTTTATTTCCTCAGAAATCTCTCGTCTTTAGGTCAGTTTTATTGTTTATACCTGGTAGTAGTAATTAAAAAATCTTTCATTGCTTTTCTCATTGAAATCCTTTTTATTTTGAAGTCAACTACTATTTATTCCTTAGCCTTCTCTCTTCTAGGCTAGCCTATACATTTCCTTTGTTTTCTCCTATCATTTTTCTTGGTCAGACAAGACATCCTTTAGACCACATTTTCTCTTGAGGAATCACTGTGCAAGCTGGACACAACATTAGATGTTTCCTTCACGTTTAGTTCATTGAAGGTGCTTAATGCCTTCAATTCATTCTCGACTGAATAAGTGCTGACTTTATAAGTATCTGTCTTAAGGTAAAACACTATATGATTATGTACTATGATTTACATTTTAATAAAATTTGACTTCCTTTTCCAATGACTTCAGTGCTGGCTCATGGTTAACTCACGGTAAATTAGGCCACACAAAGCTTTCCTCATTGCTTTTGCACCCTGTAACCAGTAAGTCTTATTCTTTCCTGAATTTAAAGCATGCCAATTTCGGGAAGAAAATAAACTTACTCTGACATCATCACTCTAGTTAGTAAATTATGATTCAGTGCACTAAAAGTAATAAAACCTATGTTGTAAGTTTAGTAGACTCAATTTACATTATAGCTTTCACTTATTCCTTCTATTCATACAAATGGCTCTAAGGAGAAGCAAATATTTCTTGAATGAATAAACAGATAAAAGAAATATTGAACAATATTTGAGGTAGCTCCATGGAGAGAAATTATAAGTGGGGTGTGGCACCACACATCAATAAAAAGGCTTTTCTCCAGATTCCACATCCTTTTGGAAAAGAGGGTGGCCATCCTCTGTAGATTTCTCACTTCAGAAAAGTAGAAAGGAGGGGAAGAGGAAGGGAAGATGAATAATAGGTACCATTTTTTTGTGCCTGTTCTTTTAACAAATCTCTGAATTCTCCTAATGCCTTCATTAGCTAAGTGTAACTCCTGTCATTTTACAGGTGAGAAGACAAACGCTCCAGAAGCTGTGAGCCCCAAGTAAGCAGTACCCTGTATGAAGCTTATGTCCTCTGACTGTGCCTTGCTTCTCCCATAAATTGAAACAATGCAGAGCTGTTAAAAAAGCAGAAGCACTTCGCTTTACAACTTGGGCAGCAATTTAAACTATAGACAAATACTAGGTGGCCGCTATAAAGCCTTAAAGGATGCACTGGACATGGTTAAGGAAGGAAGGGCATGAGGCAAAATAGAAATAGAGTTCTTTTGTTTCTACACACAGACGTTTCTCAGCTTCCCACAGAAATGGAAACCATCTATGGTACATGAAATCCAAGCAATATGTCATCATGGTACATAAATAATATGGATTTAGTTTAGAACTTTTGGATATTATAATTGAGTATAGGTTTCTTCTGGCATAACAGGAAGTGTCAATAACCCAAATAAGATGTTGAAGGCAGATTATAAATAAGTAACTCAGAAAAAGGCTCCCAAACAATTGCACCCACCAGAGTCTTTTCCCTAACTAAGTCCAGTGTGTACAGAACACGCACCAGTCTGACTGGGGAGAGTAACTTTAAGTCTAAATTCCTATATTTTCATCTATATTTGTTAATCGTGCCCTCCTTGAGTTGGGGTAAAGGTGGAAAAAATTTAAGTGACTTCCT
>NW_006772098.1:143892-148276 GCF_000442215.2 Lipotes vexillifer
TCCTGCTGAGTAGCCAGAAGTGTGGGGAAGTGAAAATAAACAAAAAAAGAATTCATTAGATAAATAGACAATGACCATGATGTCAGTGGAATTTGGGAAAGAAGCTCTGGTGTGACTAATTTATTCATTTACCAAAAGCAGTGTGTTCTGATTTAAGAAAAATAGTACAAGACAAAAATCCTTTCAGTATATGATTACTGTCCTCCAAGAACTTAAAAGGAAAAATATTAAGCAGCAGTTAAACCAGCCTGTAAATAAGTGGTAAAGAGAGGAAGGGATGGAAGTGCAAGAGGGTGGATCAGACGTAGGTGAGCTCATGCGGAGATGGACTCTCTCCAGACTTGCCTCTGAGGAGAGACGCTTGAGCGGCTTCTTACTGATTTGCAAAGATCAGAGCTGCTTATTAGAGACCGAGGTTCAATCTAACCTGTGGGTATGTTTTCTCTGACTCATCCAATTTTTAAACATTTTTAATTAGTTGTAAAGATTTAAAAATTGGGGAAGTTTACAGCAAATCCCAGAGTTCTGGCTTCTCTTGAAAAATTTTAGGACCTGGTCACTTTGGGTCTGCATTTCTTCATGGCCTGCCAGAGCTGTGGCGTTTGAGTTTGTCACCTTGACGGGGAAACAAGGGAGAAGCAGACAGAAATGATGGGCAGAAAGACAATTAGCCAGGGGCCTTCAGACTAATCTGAATAAGACAGAGGATTTCCAGGGAGAAAACTTTGAAAAGACAAGTTGGAACCAAAGTGAGGGCATTTTCAAGGTCAGCATAAGCAATTTGGATTTTATCTGATAGTTTCTTCACACCACGCTTCCATGGAATATGTTTATTTTGTGACTTGTACCGAGGTGTTCTGAGGTTAAAAATCAAATAATGTCAGATTTTTTCAGTTTGCTGAAAATGTAATGAATGAGTATTCTTCCCCCAATTTTGGGGGCAATTTTTCTATCCAAAAAAATTTTTTTTTTTTTTTTTGCGGTACGGGGCCCTCTCACTGCTGTGGCCTCTCCTGTCGCGGAGCACAGGCTCGGGACGCGCGGGCTCAGCGGCCATGGCTCACAGGCCCAGCCGCTCCTCGGCACGTGGGATCTTCCCGGACCGGGGCACAAACCCGTGTCCCCTGCATCGGCAGGCGGACTCTCAACCACCGCGCCACCAGGGAAGCCCCCTATTTTTATTTTTTGACAAGCCAGTGTCCTGTATTTTGAGAGAGTGGGTTTGGTATTGCCCTACAGGACTGATGATGGAGAAGAATAAGGGCAGCAAGTGTCCTGATGCCCTGAGGATAAGTGGTACCCAGAAGCAACACACTCCGTTCCAGCCCTCTCCCCCCATCCAGGGTTGATATCTGCCGAGAAATGAATACATACATGAGCAAAACTTGGGGACACTTTTATGCACACCATGCACAGCAGATGGAAAGTTAGTAAGTCAGTACAAAATTGGAATAGAAACATTCTCTGGCATCTAATGGCCTCTCATAAGTTGGTGCCTTGAGGATACACATACCTCTTGATACCACCTTTGCCTCACCTCTGAGTGGACAGACTAACCAGAAAGTAATTACAATGTGTTAGAAGAATAAAATAACAGTCTGCCTTAGGACTCTAGTAGCAACTAAACAAAGAAATAAAAGGATGGGCGTGGGGTGAGCTGAATAACGGCCCCCAAATGTGTCCATGTTCTAATCCCTGGACCCTGTGAACATTACCTTACACGGCAAAAGGGACCATATGGATGTGATTAAGGGAAGGAGAGAGGATCCTGGGTTATCCAGGATGACAGTTCTTATAAGAGGGAGATGTGAGGCGTCAAAGCAGAAGGTGATGTGAGGTTGAAGGTAGGGATTGAGGTGGTGTCTTCTGAAGACGGGGGCGAGGGGGGCCATAAGCAAAGGAACACAGGTGGTCACGAGAAGCTGAAAAAACGCAGGGAACTGGATTTTCCCCTCAGAGCCTCCAGAAGGAACCAGCCCTGCTGACACCTTAACTTATGGCCAGTGAAACCAATCCCAGATTTCTGAACTGTCAGAATTGTCAGGAAATAAATTTTTGTTGTTTTAGACCACTAAGTTAGTGATAATTTTTAATAGCGGCAACAGGAAACTCGCATGGGGCGTGAAATCTCTCAATGAAGAAAAATGAGATTTGAAAACGATTGTCTTCGAGTGGGGAGGAAATGGCCAAAGATGATATCAATGTGTCACTGCTGAGGAACGTGACCTACAAGGCAGCATCCGTGCTTCCAGGGTAGGCGTGCAATCAGAGAGAGGTATGTGGAGGGTGCAAAGTTACTGGCATTGCTCTTTGTCTTAAGCCGGGTGACAGGTACATGAGTATCGGTGTTACTGTTTTTATTATAAATGTATATCTAAGATTTATATACATATAATATTTATTTATATAGACAGTCTAAAAAATCAAGTTTGAGTGATTGAGAAAATGATGTTACCAGTACTAGAAACATTGAACTTCAGGGGGAAAACTGGGAGACATCTAAATAGCTTAAGGCACATGTTATTCATCAAATACGCAGTACTTAACTAAACTCATTTAAAGTGGAGACTTGATGGTCATTCCTAGGAGTTCTGGGTGGATGACAGTTTGAGGTAACAGTTTTTAGAAATTAATACGTGCCAAACACTGGGCTATGTGCTTGACCAGCATTTTTGCATGAAATCCTGACAAGCTGGAGAAGTATATTGACAGAGACCTCAACACAGTCACCAGAAGCCAGGAGCAGCCTACTTGCGTTCAAAGCTTTGCTCTACCACATACTAGCGCTGGGACCTCAGACAAACTACTTAATCTCTCTGGGTCTCTGTTTCCTCATCTGAAAAATCAGAAGAGTAATAATAGTAGTACCTACTTCATAGAGTTGCTATAAGTAATGATCTACCTCATACAAAGCTCTTTGAAGAGTACCCAGTACATTGTAAAAATCAATTACTATAATGACTGTTATGAACAGAAAACCTGAGACTTAGACAATGAACATAACCAAGAGGATCCAGCTAGTAAACGGTAGAACTGGAATTCCAACTCAGGCAAACTGTGTAAGCACTGGTGGGTAGAGCTAATTCAGTTTAACAAACAGTAAATTCAGTGTGAACGAATCAGCCCAGCAAGATTTTTTTTTTAACCTCTTTGAACTAAAATTGTTCTCTTGGTCTGTTGATGTTAAAAATATTTTTTTCTTCCCTAATTAATTGTGTTTGATCAGTCAGACATAATCTTATTCTCGATTTTTTCAGAAGAACAAAATAATGATAATCCATAATTTGCTTAAAAGATACAGGTAGAGTTCCCCCTTACTGCTAAATTATTTTCATTGTATGCCTCAACTGTTGAGAGAAAAATCTGAAAGATCCTTAAATACTTCTGTAAGGAGAGGGAAAAAATGAGTTTGTGCTATTTTGGCCTCTCCGTTAGGGGCCAATAACAGTTAAAATTAATGGTATGACCAATTTGATATTTTTATTAAAAATAATATGAACTCCTGGGTTCCATCTGCTTTTTCCATACAACGAGGAATTAGCCATGGCAAAATTAGTCTGTGCAGAAAGATATTTTCAATCTTAATAATTTTCTAATAATTAAGACTGACATTAAAGGCTGTTAATTTGTGTAGTTTTAAAATTTCAAATCACTGGGAATTTTAATCAAATCAGATTTTTCTGAGTAAAACTGGCTTTTCTAGTTGAGAAATAGCGGTGACTTCTGTGACTTTCCTGTCCAACTCACGGAACTCCTTATTAGCTCTTTTTATATTTGTAAAAATGTTCAATTTTTGAAGCAGATACATATTGAAGGAATCCAGATACCACTTTAAACTGACTTCAAATAGCACAAATTCAATTATTTTTTCTTCAGTGGATCCAAAGAGCTTTTCGTCCTTCCCTCCCAACAGCTCCCAACATGCACACAAACACACATATCAAACCAAGTGGTTAACTAGCTGTTGGCTGTTGCAGAGACTTGAAAAGTAATCTAAAGTCTGTAGGTTGAAATGAAAAATCATAGCTCTAAGGGTACTTATTCCAACTGTGTCTTCAGTCAAATGTAATCCAACCTTTTTCTTGTTATAGTAGTGTTCAAGGCAATATAGCATCAGTTCCTTTTCATTCTTCAAAGTTCTCCAGATAATTTTTTACCAAGTTTAATTCATGATTGGCAGCTTTAAGAATATCCAACAGGGCTTCCCTGGTGGCGCAGTGGTTGGGAGTCCGCCCCCCGATGCGGGGGACACGGGTTCGTGCCCCGGTCCTGGAGGATCCCACATGCCGCGGAGCGGCTGGGCCCGTGAGTCACGGTCGCTGAGCCTGCGCGTCCGGAGCCTGTGCTCCGCGGCGGGAGAGGCCACAGCGGTGAGAGGCCCGCG
>NW_006772098.1:148624-196530 GCF_000442215.2 Lipotes vexillifer
AAAAAAAAAAAAAAAAAAAAAAAAAAGAACATCCAAGGATTCACTACTCTAATAAGTCAAGGCCTCATCTTCTTGCCTCTAGGACCACAATGTGAAACTGGTTCGGGAGGCTCTGCTCATAGCCTTGTGCAGCTAATTTCCACCAGATCTGGTAGCGTATGACTTCAGAAACGAGCTGCCCTGAAGAGAAGACCAAAATAATCGCTCTTGATTGTAGCTGGGAGGATTTTTAGATTCCTTTATATGTGAGAGACATTTAGGGGAGTCCTGTACTACCGAGAAGAGAATCGTTAGACATCAGTGAAAGCTAAAGTAGTCCAGCAGGAGGGTGGAGGGCAGAGGGAGGGCAGATGTGTTTTTACTTGAGAGTTTCATTTTGGTTCTTGTGTTTAGAACTTACCGAGGATGTTTATCTGCCCCTGCTCAGCCGTTGTCTCTCATGGGGGAAGGTGTTGTACGTACTCTTCATTAAGAGAAGCTGCAGTAAAGAGGTTTTTATTGCTACGGAAATGCTTCTTCAATGATAAGCACTGAATTTTCAGCTGCTGATTAGTGAGAGTAGCAGTAAGTGAAAGACTTTAATGTTTTTATTTACTATTTGTAGTAATGGAACCAGCACGGTGGAAATGATCTCCAATAACTTCCCTCTTTTCCTTGAGCCCTCCCTGGGAAAAATGCTTCAAAGAACTTTGCTAACAAGTATAAAACACACTCATATTTCAGATGAAGGGAGACATATTACTAGTAAGACTTATCTTGAGCTAAATAGAACAGTTGCTAATAGAGTTAGTATTGTAATGTGACAGTCTAAAGTGGTATCCTGTATTAAATCTTATTTCCATTTCTTCTCCCTAATCCATATATCTCTTCCTTTCACCTTCCTATATCTTTTATACCCTGTGTTGTGGCACAATTCTCCATAGCGATTACGTATCTGTGATAACATTTACGTATCTGTGATAGCGATTACGTATCTGTGACAGTATTTGTTCCAGACTACTTTTTGAAGGATGCTTGTATAGCAGACACCTTGGACACTAGAAAGAGCATCTCCATCCGGGTCAGGGGGCAGATTTGTATCATGACTAGTATAACAAAATAGTGTCTCCCTCTGGGGCAAATGTTAAGCAGGTTTGCTTGTAGACCCTCTTTATAAGATTGGGCATTTTCTAATCTTGGGGATCCTCAGCTGGGACACAGACCCACTGGATGCCTGGCATACAGCTGCGTCTGTCTCACTGCCCCTGCAAAACTTGGGGGACAAGGGGGCCAAAATGAACATGAACCTCACGCTGTCCGTGTGCTGTGAACGATAATGACCTTTATCTCTGACCTAGGAGTCTCATGAAACTGTGTTAGCTTGAAAACAATAAAATTTCAGACCCTTTTCTATTTTATTCTCTTTGTTCTCATTATATGTTATTCCTCCTCTCCTGATTTCAGAACGGAAATGTCCAGTACTTTTCTCAGGATCCCTCTGACCCAAGGTGCATTGACAAATGCTTGCCTGTGTTAATTAACTCAGCGGGGGAATTCTTTTACAAAGTAGACATATATCAAATCATCACATTTATACTTTTAATATTTTACAGTTTAATTTATCAAGTATACTCAGGTCACATGGGGTGTGCGTTTATCCATTTTAAATAAATGAATTCGGACATTTCCGTTCTGGCTATGCTAAGGTAGGCACGCACAGGCTGGTTTTACCCCACAGGACTTTATATGTCCAAGGCCTAGAATTTTGTAGTTTGCCCGAATCTTCAAATATTGCCAACGTAAGCTGCACTCTCCAAGGTTTGGTCTACCAAGGTTCCCATTTAAGGAACTGGAACGTTTTCAGAAATCTAGAGCTCATGTGTCTGATCAGCCTGAGACCAGACTGAACTCCTCAGGATCAGGTCAGCTTAATGGAGGGTGCCCATGGGTTATTTATCTTCAGAGAGAAAAACATTCTAGATGAAATCCTTTATTTTCTAATTTCCTCTTTTTCTGGGAGGGAGATGAAGGCTAGCTGGTCACTCTTCTTCGTCTATGACTCATATTTATGGGCCTTTAATCATCACTGTGATTTTCCCGTGGGTTGATTCCAAAGTCTCCTCTTTCTTCTCTGGCTGAGAGCTCATAATTGGGTATTTGCTCCTCCCCACGCCTGGGATTCTCTTCTTTAGATTCTCCCCATGCTTCGCTCATTCTCATCCTTCAGGGTTTTGCTTAAACCACACTCCGCAGAGAGGCTGCCTCTCTAACAGACCCCAGCCACAGGGGGCCCCGCAGGCTCCACCACCCAGCTGCCAAGAGAGGGCGCCATGCTCACCTAACTGCTCCTGCCGTGTCCTTCAGAACCAGGCTTGGGTGGCAGAGCCTAGGTCCCATGTCTTCACCCTGGCAGCAAAGAAATCTGGAAGGATCCATTAGTTTCTACTTTAGGAACAGAATGCATAATGTAGGCTACTCTCAATCAGAGAAAGGGTGTCCCAAAATCTTGAGGAACTGCATGCATGATAATTGACCTCTCTATGATGGGTATGAGTCCTATTAAAAAGAAATGTGGGTGGTGATTTCAAACAGAGAAACTAGCACAAATAAAGTTTCAAATGATGTACTGCCCAGGGGATTGTGTATAGAACTCACTGACTGAATTCATGTAGATAAAGTCTTGAAGATACATCTGGATCAGTGAAGAAAATGTTGAGTGATGGTACTAATAGGATGCATGACCTCAAACTTTATTTCTGAGATTTTTGGAGACCTTGCTGATAGAAGCTGGAAAAAGAGTCATGAAAAACTTACAAGAAGTTTTCTCTGTGCATGAGAGTTGAGACTTCAATCTACCTGTGGGGCAGACTGACTCTTCCTTTGGTCTGGAGAGAAAATCAGCTCCACCAGGATGACGAGGGTGAGTTTAATCCTGTAGGTGATAGGGAATCTCTGAAAGGATTTGAACAGGAAAATGGCATTATTCACAACATGCTCCCTAAGATTAAACCAGGGAGTTGAAAGCTGGATAAGAGTGAGAAAGAGACTCAAGGCATAAAGCAGCACGATACTCAAGATTGATGATTTCCTCTGAAATATCTGTGTTTGTGAGAAAAATATCAAACTACAAAATATCAAAAATAACAAAATATCAAACAACTTCAGACAGTCATATACCAGATATTCCATCAGTGGACAACGTTAATGCTAATCATTTCATTGTGTAAAAATGAAAGGCACTTGATTAATTTAGTGTAAGGAGACCTCACCATGGTAAGAATCAAATGTACATTGAGTCTGACTCAAGTTCTAAGTCTAATATTTTAGGAAATACAGCACATGAGGACTAGGGAAAGTTAAACGCTAGCTTTTCCTTCTGGTCTCATCTTTCCCTGTTTAGGGCTTCAGGTCACGTTCTGTGAGGACTGAGCTTTTTTCCAGGCAGTGTCAACATCTGAGAGCTGCCCTCTGGTTTGCCCTGGCTCGTTTCCACTGTCTGCCCTTTACGTGGAGGAACGAAGAAGACAGTACGAGATCCGCAGACAGAGTCGTTTGCTGCCTGTATCTCCAATCCTGGCTCGACCTTCAGCAACTTATTTAATCCCTCTGTTTCCTCAGTATCATCCTCAATAAAATACCAATAGAGCCTCCTTATTAATCCGTGCCTGTGTCAGGCCCTGTTCTAAGCACATATAAAGCTCCAAGGTCAGGGCCAAACCCAGAGGCAGTCAACACTGTTAGCATTATTTTGTTATGGGGCCAAGAGCAGAAGGAAACTTCCATCCCAATCCCCTCTTTGTTCTCCCATCTCAACATTTGTCCATGAAAATATTACCTCATATTATGGCTGGCAACTGCCATATCGTATCAGCTGCCAGGACAGGGATGTTATTAACGTCTATTTTGGTTTTTACTTCCTCTTTTGAAACTGTTTTATAAATGACATATTGTACATCCCTTCAAAGGTCACCCCAAAGGAAGTGAGACCAACTAGACAGAGGACAACAGCAATTAACCACTATTCTCGCAGGGCTCGCTCAACCACTGTGTCTCCCTGAGCCCAGAAAGCAAGGATTCTGGATGGGAAAGTAAAATCCTAGGCTGCTGCCCATGGCGAGGATGTTAAAATGCCTGGGGCATCAGCTTAGGGTGGAATACTCTATGGTGAATTTTTAAAAGTCTGGAGGATGTGTAGATACAGGAATGGTTTAATTCTCAGCAATCAGTGCAGCGGGAGGTACATTCCCAAATGTATAAATGCAACTTCAGCTCATAATTTACTCCATTAAATGCTAAAGGATGCTGAGTGTCACTGCCTTTGAAACAAAGCATCAAGAACAACAAAACCTCTTGGAAATGGCTGCTGAACAGTTGGCTAAGTTCACCCACAAGCGAAGTGGGTGCCTTTTTCAAAAGTATGCCTCAGAAATATTTCAATTTTTTATGTGTATTGACTTTTGAGATCACATATAACTGATCTATATGGCAGATGCCAACAAGATAATATATTGATGGTCTTTGTATAAGAAGAGAACAAAGAGCTAAATGTAACAGAAGAAAAGTAACCAAACAAACTTGGACAAAGAAAAAGAGGATGTGGATAGAAATGTTAAGGACCTTGTACATTTTCCCATCTCGTACAGGTTGGTTCTTTTCGTCTTTACTAAATATTGAATGCATTCAAATACATATTTCTAAAACATGTGAAGTGTCTAAATATTAAGCATAAAACGCACATATATACAGCCATATTTATATTTGACTCAGAGATATTTCAGGTTTGGTTCCAGATCACCACAATAAAGCAAATATCACAATAAAGTGGGTCGCATGAACTTTTTGGTTTCCCAGTGTATGTAAAATTTATGCTTACACGATACTGTAGTCTATTAAGTGTGCAATAGCATTAAGTCTAAAAAAAAACATACACACCTTAATTAAAAATAGTTTATTGTTAAAAATTTCCAAAACAATTAACAATGGTAACATCAAAGATCACTGATCACAGATCAACATAACAAATATAGCAATAGTAAAAATGTTTGAAATATTGTGAAAATTACCAAAATGTGATGCAGAGACTTGCAGTGAGCAAATGCTGCTGAAAAAATGGTACTGATAGACTTGGTTGATGCAGGGTTGCCACAAAACTTCAATTTGTAAAAAATGCAATATCTGAAAAGTGCAGTGAAACAAGGCATGCCTGTGTTTTTCACCCAGTGTAAGAGATAGAACAAGGACTTCCCTGGTGGTGCAGTGGTTAGGAGTCCACCTGCCAGTGCGGGGGACACGGGTTCAAGCCCTGGTCCGGGAAGATCCCACATGCCGCGGAGCAGCTGGGCCCGTGCACCACAGCTGCTGAGCCTGTGCTCTAGAGCCCACGAGCCACAACTACTGAAGCCCGCGCGCCTAGAGCCCGTGCTCCTCAACAGGAGAGACCACTGCAATGAGAAGCCCACACACCACAATGTAGAGTAGCCCCAGCTCGCCGCAGCTAGAGAAAGTCCGTGCGTAGCAATGAAGACCCAATGCAGCCAAAAATAAACAAATAAATAAATTTATAAAAAAAAAAAAAAGAGAGATAGAACAAGAGGAAGCACCTAGAAGCCCCATGTGCTCCTCCATGCTCCTTCCAGTCCATCCCCCAACCCCTAAAGTTAACACTGTCCTGAACTTCAATAGTTTTCTGGTACATCCATCAATCCATGGACATTTTGGTTTTTCCAAAAGAAATAGAAACACCTGTTGTTAATTAACTATCATTTCTGAGCTTCACTATCAAAAAGCAGAACTGATGGATTTTGTGAGCATCTTCTAGCCTCATGAAAAATTTATTATTAATCTGCATCTAAAATGAAACCTGAGGGCTTCCCTGGTGGCGCAGTGGTTGGGAGTCCGCCTGCCGATGCAGGGGACACAGGTTCGTGCCCCGGTCCGGGAGGATCCCACATGCCGCGGAGCGGCTGGGCCCGTGAGCTCCGCAACGGGAGAGGCCACAGCATTGAGAGGCCCGCGTACCGCAAAAAAAAAAAGAAGAAAAAAAAAGACTAGAGAAGCTGACACGAAACTCAGAATTAAAAGTAAAAGAATATTAACATTAAAGGAGAAAAGGTAAAGAAGTTTCAAGGAAGAAACTCTATAGACACATATGCATGTAAATATTTGCCAGATGTAGAATTTATAATGAAAATGCGACAAGCTGAACATTTTTTTCTTGTTACACGGTACTGGAACTCTGTGGAAACTTGAAAATAAAAGAGTCCAACTATGAAGTCATTATGAAAGTTTTTGCATAAGTGTTCTTAAGTTACTAAGGCAGCTAAATGAAGCACAAATAATGAACTAAAAGATGGGCAATTAATGTTCTAAAAGATGTATGATCTGAGGAGCAAGAAAGCATTTCTTTTAATAAGAAAGCATGCTTCTTAGAAATGAAATTGGAAAAGCAGTTCCCTGAAAATAATTTAAAATATTTTCCCGGAATTGAAACCACCCTGGCTCTGGTTTGCAAAAATCTCTAAGTAAACAGAGCTGCTTTTCTTAACATGAAATGTGATTCTCGACAAGAGAACTTGGTGATTATTATGGAAATGAAATGCTGTACATTTTTCTAAATGTGAGTATATATTTATATCATATTCATTTCCCTTTGATAATGTTGCTGTTTCTTGACAACGTGAAATTTTAAGCATTCGAATGTCATAATTTGAATGCAGTTGGAAGTTTCATTATGCAGCTGGCAAATGCTAGGCATTTATGCTGGTAATAAAGGAGGGGGCCAGGCAATCATTTCATGAACCTCTTGTTGATTATGTGTTTGTATAAGCAGCTGATCAGAAGGCACTGACCTGTAGTGGGAAGAGCTCATACAAGGTAGTGACTCAGGAATCATCGACTTATTTCACCGTTTACATCAATTGATATTAATTGTTTAACCTATTGGATATTAATACTCTTATTCAACATTTGATCTGTCAGAACCAAATAGATATAATTCCAATCACTGGTTTAGCATTTGCCCATTAAGTTAAAAGTCAAAAGGGGGCTTCCATGGTGGCGCAGTGGTTAAGAATCCGCCTGCCAATGCAGAGGACATGGGTTTAATCCATGGCCCGGGAAGATCCCACATGCCACGGAGCAACTAAGCCCGTGCACCACAACTACTGAGCCTGAGCTCTAGAGCCTGCAAGTCACAGCTACTGAGCCTGCATGCCACAACTACTGAGCCTGCGCGCCTAGAGCCTGTGCTTTGCAACAAGAGAAGCCACCACAATAAGAAGCCCATGCATCGTAACGAAGACCCAACACAGCCAAAAAGAATTAAAAAAAAAAAAAGTCAAAAGGGTTTTATTATCTTCCAGATTTAGTTAGAATATGTTGATGTGTCTCAGGCAGCAGTCCCCAACCATTTTGGCACCAGGGACCGGTTTTGTGGCAGACAATTTTTCCATGTATGGGGGGGCAGGGATGGTTCAGGCGGTAATGTGAGCGATGGAGAACGGCAGATGAAGCTTCGCTCACTCGCCTGCCGCTCACCTCCTGCTGTGTGGCCCGGTTCCTAACAGGCCGTGGACCGCTACGGGTCCATGGCCCAGGGGTTGGGGACCCCTGGTCTAAGGTAGACAAAATTGAAAGCAGATGTGGGAGTAAATTCTCAGCTCAGATGATACCACCCGTAGGGCTTTGCCTATTTCTCTCCAGCAGAACTACCCGCGAAGCCAGGGACCTCGTCCAGGATTCTCCCAGCAACCACTGCTGTTCATGCCATCAGTTTCTCTTCACTCTGGTCCATCTTCATTTGTATTTCTAGAGTCACAAACCCACAAGGGAGTCGGAGCACATCACTTTCTTGCTGAAAATTCTCCTCTGAGTCCCTGTTACCTACAGAAGAATGCCAAAATTCTTCCCAGTCTGGAACAAACACCACCGCAGCCTCATCTCCACCGGCCGATGTAGCACTGACCCTCCCAGCTAGATGGATTGTCTCACCTTCTGCAATGGTGTCAGACACCTTATGTCTTCACGTGCTGCAATATGACCTCTAAATTGTGGCACACAAATATAGTTCCACCTGGAACCTCAGAATTTGACCTTTGAAGATTCTTTTTTTTTTTTTTTTTTTTTTTTTTGGGCCTTTTTTTATTGTGGGATCTTAGCTCCCTGACCAGGGATTGAACCTGCACCCCCTGCATTGGAAGGTGAAGTCTTAACCACTGGACTGCCAGGGAACTCCCGCGACCTTCTTTGGAATAAGCATCCTTGGAGATAAGGATCTTAAGATCTTTCTGGATTAGGGTGGGCTCCAGATCCACAGATCAGTGTCCTGTAAGAGACAAAACACAGAGACAAACAGAAGGAGAAGGCCGTGTGAAGATGGAGAGAGAGACTAGAGTAATGCACCTATAAGCCACGAACGCCAAGGATTACCAAATGCCATCAGAAACCAGGAGAGAGACAATGAGTGGATTCTTCCTGAGAGCCTCCAGAAGGAACCAACCTTACCAATACCTTGATTTTAGATTTCTGGTCTCCAGAACTGTAAAAGAATACATTTCCATTGTTTTAAGACACTGAGTTAGTGATAGTGCCTTATGTAAGGCAGACCTAGGAAACTAGGACATCCTCCCTCTGCTCGTGATGTCCTCTTGTTTTCCATGAAGCAAATGCCTTCCTCAAGACCCAGCTCAAATGTCTTAATTCATGGCAGAGGAGTAAGAGGAGGTTGGTATATTTTCTTGATAAAAGCAGTATTTATACCCACATCCTCCCATGTGCCAGGTTGGGGATGGCATTTCTCAGCCACCTTCTAAGTCCCAACTCTTGTGCCAGTGGAATATAGTTTTTCTAGAGGCGGGGACAATTTTCAGTACTCATTTTCAGTTCCAATAGAATGTTCAGCTAGTATTTATTGAGCACCTACTATATGCCTGGGACTATCAGATATATCTTCTAGTCTACTTCGGCCATTCCTGAGGTTAGCTAGAAGGGAGTGGGAAAAGAAAGGGATACAAACTCATACAAATTTTGTGCTACTTATGTGCCAGAAATGCTGTGAGATGCTTTTATAAGAACAATGTTAAAAGTACTTTTGCATTTGAACTCCGTCAGTTGGAGTTCTTTAGCTGTAAGCATCAGAAACTTAAGTTCTTTACCTTAAACATAACAAAACATAAAGAAAGAAAGAGAAAAAAATATACTGGAAAAATAAAATGAAAAGCTGAACAACGACTGGATTTAGAAAAGGATAGGAACGAGGGAAATTCCAGGGATTTAGGTAGCATGTATTTATTCATTCCTTCACATAATACAGTTTTTATTATTTATGTGCTAGGCGAACCCCTTTCCCAATAAACAAGATAGAACAAGTACCTGCCCTCTCCCATATGAGAGAGAAAAAGAAGTAAACCAATAAACATACACAGAAAATTCATGTAGTGAAAACAGCAATGAAAGAAATAAAGCAAAGAAAAGGGATAGAGAGTGACAAGGCAGGGAAATATGGCGCTAAAATGGAGCTATTTTAAACGGAGTTCCAGGAAGGTTGTCTCTGAGAAGGTGACTCTTGAGCAAAGACTAGAATAAGATGTGAGAGAAGATCACAGAAGTGTCCTGGGGGAGAACGTTCTGTTAGAGAGATAGACAATAGCAAAAGCACTCAAGCAGGACTCAACTTGAAAAGCCTCAGAAGGCCAGAGTTGCTGGACAGAAGTGGAAATAGACAATAGGACCAGTTATTTGCAAATTTTGTTGCCATGTTTATGTTTAGATGTGTTTATATAGTAATAACAAAAGCTAACACTCGTATAGCATTTACTACGCACCAGGCAGTGTTCTAGGGGCTTTATTCGTCTTAACTCATGAAGACTCATGACAATCCCAGGAACAAGCTACTTTTACTATCCTTGTGTTCCTGATAAGTAAACTGAAGAATTGAGAAGTTGCATAAATTGTCCACCACCACGTGGCAAGGGACTCAAATGCAGACTCCAAAGCAGATAGTTTGGGAACAGGACCTGTGTTTCAACCACTTTGCTGTTCTCCTTATGTGATAATAGCTGGGCTTCAAAATGTTAGTTGTGTCATTTTTAAGTTACTAGCAGAATGCGTGTAGAACGGGCTGGAGCGAAAGGGGATAAATTCATTTTTATTTGAACTTGAAATCGCCAACTGTGTTTCTATCTGGATTTCTTTTAATCTCCCATTGATCCATGAATTTAAATCTGGGGATTGAATTTTGGACCAGCAGGGCACACGGATGAAAGCCAGAGTAAGGTCTGGCTTACATTTCAGCCACACCAACAAGAAGCCAAAATGCTCTTTGGGGGTAATTAGTACCCTCACCTCTTTGTGTGTTCTCAATAAGTCCAGTTATCCCAGAGCTCAGAGTACTTCCAGGAGATAATTAGGGGCTGCTGAAAGCTGCATTAACTCTGCCAGGCCACAGGGGCATTGTAAATGACTACTGCTCAGAGAGACTTACCAGCTTTCAGCAGCAACTTGCAGCACCTCAGCCTAATTCCCAGAAGGATCGGACATGGACTGCTTGTATTATTACATTCTCATTTGGAGGCTTTGAACCTCTTTATTTTTTTATAGAGACTGATGTCATTTTCAAGTCTGAAAGGCAACTTTGGGGACAGGAAGAGTTAATGCCACACATCTGGAGAAGCCTGATTAAAAGATGAGGGCATAGTTTAAGGCCTGGGGAAGAGCATTCTTTCAGACTTTTCTGATTCATGATGGTTTGTATTAATTTTACAGTCAACTTTCCTCTCTATCTTTCTTAAATGGTCCAATACTCTTAATTAGGGCTGCAGAGTTGTTGCTTATAAAATCCCAATTAAGTATCACATATTTTTCATGTATTATTTCTAATCCTACGATAAATGTGTTATAATAATCCTAGGAGCAAACACATAGTGAAGGCTAAGAATGTACCAGGCGTTATTCTGAGCACTTGCATATTTTAAGCCACTGACTACGCCAACAACCAAACCTGTATGTTTTCTGTCTCCTCAGGAATGTCTGGACTACTCTTATCTAACACCAATTAGAATATTCTTTTTCTCTTTCTAAGACTATTTGGATTTTGAGAAATAAAAAATCTAGAGAATCTCAAAGAATAATTAATGAATGTTCACAAAACCACTGCCCAGAATGACAAGTATTAACATTTCACATACGTTTAAAGACTTCTAAAATTCTTAATATTTAAACGGAGCAGGACCCTATGGTCCCTGCCCGCCATGTCCTCAGCCTGCCTATTGTCTGTGGAAAAACGCTAGCCAAAGAATAAGTTTAATCAGAGAAGTGAGAAAATGCAGAAACAAATGAAAACAAATGAGTCCAAATAATAACTGTTTAGTCATTAAGTAAAGTCAAGGACCTTTGGTTCCTCCTCAAGGGCTATAGATAACGTTCTGAGCCATATCCTGTGAGCTGTATTATAGACGCTTATAGAAAGCCCCACCAGGTGGGAGAAGTTAACTACGTGATGACCAGATTGTAGCCATGACATGCGCTGCCACAATTCCAAGAACTGGCCTCAAGGAAATGGGAACAAACTGACCCTGGAACTGAAGATTAACTGTACCTAAAACAATCAAGTTGACCCTGGTCAGACCAGCGCATGACCAATGTCAAGATGACTGTCAGAGGATGTAGCCCCCTCCCTCCGTCTATAAAAGCTCTTGCCCCCTGGTTGAAAGCGGGGAGGAGTTGGGCTTTGGGCAGGCGTCCTCCTCCCACCAAACCCCGCCACCGTTGCCGGCCTCCGAAATAAAGCAAACTTTCCTTTCCACCAACCTTGCCTCTTTATTGGCGTTTGAGTAGTGAGCAGCCGGACCCCCACTTTCAGTAACAATATATCTAGCAAACTTTACTATAAAGCCAGATAAGCTCCAACTCCTGTTTGTTCCCACCCACCCCCCAGATGCCTTTCCTTCTTATCTGCCAGGGCAATGCCACACAATATGGGAAAACTGCATCATGTGTTTATATCAATCTATGTATGTGTGTTGTATTTGCCTGTTTTAAATCCACATAACTGGCTTCATACTTGACATATCGTTCTTCACCTTTCTTCACTTAACATGGTTTTTGAGCTCTATCCATATTAATTCATAAAGATCTAGCTCATTCTCTTTACCACATTTACAGGGCTCCATCACATCAACACACAACGTTTTACTTACTCCTCCTGTAGATGGTTATTGAGTTTGTTTCTTATAGCTCGTTATTAATAATAAAGTGACTATGTACATTTTTGTAGCATCTGTACTAATTTGTATAGCTACCAAACAAAATACCATAGCTAGTTGGCTTAAATAGCAAATTTATTTTCTCACAGTTCTAGAGGCTAAAAGTCCAAAATAAAAGTGTTGGCAGGTTTGGTTTCTCCTGAAGTCTCTCACCTTGGCTTGGGGATGGCTGCCTTCTCTGTGTCCCCAGGTGGCCTCTTCTTTGTGCACGTGCATCCCTGGTGTCTCTCCTTTTCCTTATAAGGGCACCAATCATACTGGATTAGGGCCCACCCATATGACATCATGTAACTTTAATTATCTCTTTAAAGACCCTATGTCTAAATATAGTCTCATTGTGAAGTGTACTGGGGTTAGGGCTTCAACATATGGATTTTGGGGAGGACACAATTTAGTGCCAGTTGGAAGCAGTCTAGACTAGGGGTTCCGAGCAAGGGCACTGGAGTCAGCCTGCCTGGGTGGGATACTGACTGTCCATGTGCTAGCCATGTGACTTTATCATGCTGCTCAACCTTGCAGGAACTCACCTACAGTAAAACCCATCTGTCTCTTGGGTGATTGTTAGAAGAGCTACATGTAAAGCACCACACTGTGCCTCACTCAACATCAGCTACTGTGAGGTCTACTCATGTATGTTAAGTAGAGCTTATCTAGAAATGTCACTGGTCATGGAATTTCCAAGGCACAGGGAGCAACTTTTCAATTTTTCTAGATTCTGCCAAACTGATCTCCGTGGTGGTTACATCAATGAACGCTTCCACCAGCCAAGTACAAGTGTTCTTTTATCCTCATATCCTGGCCAAGAAGAGATTTTTCCATCCTATAACAATATTTCTATCCATCTGATGTTTGAGGAAAAGTATGTCATTGTTTAGTACATTCTTTGACATACATCTGCTTCAGGAAGTCTATAGACCATAAGGGAAAAAATATGCAGGTGGTTCTCTACACTTCTCATAGTTCCTTAGTATATGTCCAAAACAAAGGCAGACCCATTACAAATGAAAACTCTCTTTGGCTAGAGTCGGATGTAAGCAGGGAGTTAGTCAGGTGTCTCTGGTTATCCTTCTCTGATCTCTGGTTCTCTGTCTGTGCTTTAAGGGATTTTTACTTCTCCTTCAGGAAATAAAGAGCATCTTTCAACTGGACACTCTCCAAAGTTCAGGAAAGTGAAGTAACACTTTCCTGGTGGCAATTTTCCTTTGGCTGAAGCGTTGACTCTCAAATTTGATTTTGTCCAAAAATCATCTGCAGAATTTGTTAGTAAGGCTGGTCTCTGGCTTAGTCAGAGATTCTTATTCAACCCTAGTGTGGGGACAGGAGTCTACCTTTTTAGCAAGTACCTCTTGTGATTCATTTCAGGAAATATGTGGCCGTCACTTTAAGGAGCACAGCTTTAAACATAAAATATTCTCTGGGTATGTTCCTAAGTATTATGCTGTTATGTGCACCCTTGTTGTATTTTAACCTAAATTAACATCCAGCCTGCAAACAAACGTTGGCATAGGCTTTGGAAATGTGTCTTCTTGAGTCTTATGTTCTCTGTTTAATGTGACTAGGAAATTTCTAATGTTCTTTCCAGTTCTGATGTTCTGTGGTCCAGTTCTGTTACACACCTGTCCTATTTATTGCTGGGTCTTCAGTACCCCATGCAGGGACACACTATTCATAGACCACTGATCGTTTAGCAGCAACAGTAACGAATTTCTCTCAGAAACTTGAAACACAGATAAATAAGGCTACCCATTGAAAGTTAAATATGTAATTGAACCTTATAATTGAACATGACAGATAAGATCATTACATTTGTAAATGTCCCCTCAGAAGGTAGAAAACCTCCCAGACTTAAAAAAAAAACAAAAAACAAAAAACTGGAAGCACGAGATCTAAATCTAATTGATGTTGAATTTAATATGATATAAAGCTGTAGCTATCAGTGTAATAACATATCTGGAGAAGATAATGTAGGGACTAAGAAGATATTAGAAAATATCAAATATCAAAGAAAAAGAGTCTAAAAAAACCAGCAAGCATCCAGCCCTTGTCCAGAGGGGAAAGTGCCCCAAAATTTAAATGGTAGTTTATCCCCATAGGAAAGCTGGTGAATTAATAAAAAATGATGATGGATGTCACTTTAATGTTAATTTTACTTTTCTTAAAAAAATACCATTTTTAGCCAATTGATGTGACAAAAAAAGAGATTATATCTGGTGCTTGAGGATTTAGTCACCATCATACATGGCTTGCAGAACTGTAAACTGATGCATTCTTTTTGAGAAGCAATTGGCCCATTTTATCAAAAGCCTCAACAATGTACATTCCCACAGATTTAATAATTTCAAATTTAGGAATGCATTTAGAGGAATAACTCAGTTATGCCAAGAGTTTTTTATAAGGGTGTTTATTGCAGTGTTTCTGTCACTGTAAACATACAACCAAAGAGAATCAATTATATACATTTTAGCATAGCCCCCTAAACAAAATCTTATTTATCCTTAAATAATTATGAGAACTGTGAATAGTATTTTCACATGGTAAGCTAGAAATAATGTGCTTTCAAGTAAAACAATCACTTTATAGCATAGCAACACAGTATAACACATAATTTTAAGTTTTAAAAATATATATCCATACACATAGAAAAAGTGTTAATGCAATACACACATATATTAAAAAGTTCCATAGTGGTTAGGTCTGCATAGTGGGATTATTGGTATGGATTTTCAAAAACCTTTTCAGTTATCTCTATTTCCTAATTTTCTGCAATGAATATATTCATTGTGTGTGTGTGTCAGCGTTTTGTGATAAAGTAAAAGTATTACTAATTTTTTTTTTTTTTGTGGTACGTGGGCCTCTCACTGCTGTGGCCTCTCCTGTTGCGGAGCACAGGCTCCGGACGCGCAGGCTCAGCGGCCATGGCTCACGGGCCCAGTCGCTCCGCGGCATGTGGGATCTTCCCGGCAGGTAGACTCCCAACCACTGCGCCACCAGGGAAGCCCCAAAGTATTACTAATTTTTAACATTAGAATTTTGGTTTCAGGAATTGGTCTGTTTTGGGTTTAGTTAAGGACATTCATTCCTTCAGCAAACATTATTTGAGCATGTACCTAGTGCCTTGGAATAATTCAGTGAAAAAGCAGACCGAGAGCCCTACCCTTGTGCTTTACCTTCCAGCGTAGACTCCAGCCAGCTCCTCTGAGCAAGAACCACAGTGCACATTGACTTGGCCTGTTGCTCAGGGAGCTGAGTTTGCCACTCACATCTCCAAACCGGAGACCCCTCCAAGAACCGGAGCCCCCGAGAGGGCCCTGGAGCCCAGCCCTGTTCAGGGCTCCCCAACTAGTCACTGTGATGGTGGAACAGGCCACTTTACCTTCCAAACTTTTCACAAAGGACCTATACTTTTATAAGAAAAACACACAAGAATAATGTTATTAAGTAAAAGAGAATGTGTATTTTTAACATTCCACATACTCTAAAGCTTGGTGAGCCTCACTGAGTTAAAATTCCACTAATAACAATTTTATTTATGATGGGATCGGGACTGCTTTTGTGCTCCAAGCCAGGAAAAAATAAATAAATCATTAACCCCTTACATAGCATTTCATTTACTGATGAAATTCTCCAGTGCTGCAAATTTGGTTGGTCTTTTTGCCCAGAGTGCTGATCAGCAGGCTGGTGAGTCAACTGAGGTTCCCAATGGCTCACTGGGAAGGAAAATTTTCTTATTTAGTAAAAAGGTATTCCTCCCCCCGTGCCCACCTCCACCCCTTGGCAAACCCTTAAGAGGCTCAGGAAGTTTGCCCCACAGCTTTCTTTAAGTTTTTTCCCCTCTTTGCTTCACAGACCTAAGATTAGTTAATGGAATATTTTAATGAGCAGTTGAAACAAAGGTGAATTCAGGGAAAAATGCATCTGTTTACACCTCTACCCTAAGGTGCCCTCGTTAAGGACGATTTCTATTTCTTAATTATTCCAGGCAGTGTCCTCTGCCCTTACTGTCCTATCATTTTCTAGTTATAAGTCTCAAACTTGGTCTTGTCTTCCGCTCTCTCACTTGTATTCGACGTATTTCAGCAGGTTGTCAAAATCGCCAGACCTCAGGAATAATTAAGCCACCAAAATTAAATTGGATTTAAAAAATTCTGATGGGTACTGATTGCTCACCTAAGACCTTCCCTCCTCTTCCCACACATCTACACACTTATTTCTCCTAGATTAGGGAAACATCAACATGTCCCTCTAAGGAGTTTATATAAAAACAAGTCCCAAATTTGAGACTCATTGGGAGGAAGTCTTATTGGCAGGCTTCCTTTTAGTTCATGTTCATTTCTATCATCTATCTATCTACCTACCTATCTACCTATCTATTGATCTATCTATCTATCATCTATCTATCGACAATCTGCATTTTCTTACCAAATAAAATGTCTCTTGTGAAATAATTTAATACACAGATTTAAAACAAAGGATTCATGGAAAAGGAAGAAAATTCTAAGATTTCGAACTGCTAGGTTTTAGCCCCAGCATGGAGGGATAATACCAATGGGAGGCACAGTGAAATGTTATGGGTGAGATTTTCCTGGAAAACTGCAGAACATACCAACAGGTCTCAGAGATATTAGAGCACCAGGGATTCAATGTTTTTTGTACATTCACGATTTGGGGCTTATGTTATGATTTTAAATCTCACAAACCGATATCGAGCAATCATGTAAGTTTTTCATTTCTGTGCGAAATAATAAGATGCCTTTTTGCACAAAAGGTCCAGACTGAACTTGTCAAGTATTATATTTTACAACTGCCTTTCATGCTAGAGAGGCCTGACTTTGGCTTGCTTATAACTGAATGACTAATGTGGATTGAAATTGATTTTATAATTACGTGACTAGATGACTTCCAGAGCTTTTATTTGGTGCCTTTGGAAACAGTGCTTGGAAAAATGAGGGAACCTCAAGAATCAAAATTATGACACATAAATATGAAAATGATGTAAAGGCATAAGAAGTTTCCCTGATAATACTGCCAAAAGAACTCACTCCAACTAGTTAATACAGAGTTAAAAAGAGTAAATTAATGTGGTACTAATATAAAATCAAGGCAAAATTTAATATTCTATCATGTAGACTTCATAAATCAGTGAGAGAAAAGGATTATGAAACAAATAATGCCTGGACAGTTAGTTTAATGTTTAGGCCCAGTTTTTCAGAACATGCACAAAAATAAACTTTTACATCATGAAAAAGTGAAATATATTAATAATAATCAGTACATAAAAATTAAGCATATTTTTTCATGAGCGTCTTATATCTCAATGGGAACTAGATGAGGAAATTTGAAGGTCAACCAATAAAATCACAAAGAAAATAATAAAGATTATTTTATTATATAAAACATAAAAACCTTTCATATGATAATAATAATGAGCTGATAATTATTGAGTGCTTACTAAATATCAGATAGTTGTTCTGAATGTATTATATGAGTTAACTTTTAAAAAACGTTTTTAAACTTTTTATTTTATATTGGAGTACAGTTGATTAACGATGTGTTAGTTTCAGGTTTACAACAAAGTGATTTAGTTATACATATACACATGAGTTAACTCTTAATTCTGAGCAAGACCCAATGAAATAGGTATTGTTATTATCCCATTCTACAGATGAGCAAACAGAGGCACAGAGAAGTTAAATCACTTGCTCGAAGTAACATAATTAGATATTATTGAAAAGAAGATTTTAATATTAATGTATTTAGATTCATCATTCTTTTTTCATGAGTGCCTTATGTCTAGCTAACGCTTTTTGAGTCTTGTTGAATCTTGTTGTTCAAGGTCAACAAGACATTTGCCAGTAAAACTAAAAGCTTCAAAGTTTTATATTTGTCACTTAAGTCCTAATCTATCTGGAATTTATTTTTGTGTTTCGGAAGAAATGGAATCCTAGGTCTATTTTTTTAGTGTGTGTAATTATGTATCTAGCTCCATTTACTGAAAATTTTCTTCTTTTCCCCCTGATCTGCTGTGCATCACCATCATGAGTCAAATTTCTATACTTTAACAGGTCTATTTCTATACTGCTTGTTATACTGGTCAATTTGTCTATCTCCACATGCTCCCACATAGTCTTAATTACTCGAGCTTCAAAACAAGAGCAGATATCAAATAAAGAGGGATTCTCTGTTGTTATCTTTCTTTTTCTAAAATATTTAAGTTATCCTTTGCTCTTTACTCTTCTGTATACATTTATGAATACGTTTCTCAAGTGCCATGAAAAATTCTGCTGGAACTTCTACTGAAATGCTTTGAAACCATAGAGTAATTTTAAGAGGACAGATATCTTTTGGACAGATGTTATTTTCACTCATCAACTTAGCAAAAATTTTTAAAAACGACATGACCTAACATAAATGACAGAAAATGCAGTGTTTATTCTCATACCTAGCTTGAGGGAGTTTAAACTGGTGAAATCTTTTCTGAAAAGCAATTTGACAAAATGTGTGAGGAACTTTAAAGATCGTAATTATGGGATTACCCATAATTAAAATTTCACAAATCTATATGGCATAAGGAGGTAATTTGAGAATCTGTCATGGTTTTACATCTAAAGATGTTTACTAAAGATTATTAATAATTGAGAAAATTATAAATAATCTAAATATCCAACAATAGAAATGTGATTAATGAATTAAAATGCATTCATTTATGGAATAACATGGAGTCTTTTTAAGGATATTTTAATGATATGGGGAAACACATAAAATGTTATGTGCAACAATGCTATGAGACTAGATATCAATTATAGGAAAAAAACTGTAAAAAATACAAACACATGGAGGTTAAAAAATACACTACTAAATAAACAAGAGATCACTGAAGAAGCCAAAGAGGAAATCAAAAAATACCTTAGAAACAAATGACAATGAAAACACGACGACCCAAAACCTATGGGATGCAGCAAAAGCAGTTCTAAGAGGGAAGTTTATGGCAATACAATCCTACCTCAAGAAACAAGAAAAATCTCAAATAAACAACCTAACCTTACACCTAAAGCGATTAGAGAAAGAAGAACAAAAAAACCCCAAAGTTGGCAGAAGGCAAGAAATCATAAAGATCAGATCAGAAATAAATGAAAAAGAAATGAAGGAAATGATAGCAAAGATCAATAAAACTAAAAGGTGGTTCTTTGAGAAGATAAACAAAACTGATAAACCATTAGCCAGACTCATCAAGAAAAAAAAGACTCAAATCAACAGAATTAGAAATAAAAAAGGAGAAGTAACAACTGACACTGCAGAAATACAAAGGATCATGAGAGATTACTACAAGTAACTGTATGCCAATAAAATGGACAAACTGGAAGAAATGGACAAATTCATAGAAAAGCACAACCTTCCAAGACTGAACCAGGAAGAAATAGAAAATATAAACAGACTAATCACAAGCACTGAAATTGAGACTGTGATTAAAAATCTTCCAACAACCAAAAGGCTAGGATCAGCTGGCTTCACAGGCAAATTCTATCAAACATTTAGAGAAGAGCTAACACCTATCCTTCTCAAACTCTTCCAAAATATAGCAGAGGGAGGAACACTCCCAAACTCATTCTGTGAGGCCACCACCACTCTGATACCAAAACCAGACAAAGAAAGAAAACTACAGGCCAATATCATTGATGAACACAGATGCAAAAATCCTCAACAAAATACTAGCAAACAGAATCCAACAACACATTAAAAGGATCATACACCATGATCAAGTAGGATTTATCCCAAGGATGCAAGGATTCTTCAATATACGCAAATCAATCAATGTGATACACCATATTAACAAGCTGAAGTATAAAAACCATATTATCATCTCAATAGATGCAGAAAAAACTTTTGACAAAATTCAACACCCATTTATGATAAAGACCCTCCAGAAAGTGGGCATAGAGGGAACTTACCTCAACATAATAAAGGTCATATATGACAAACCCACAGCCAACATAATTCTCAATGGTGAAAAACTGAAACCATTTCCACTAAGATCAGGACCAAGACAAGGTTGCCGACTCTCACTACTATTATTCAACATAGTTTTGGAAGTTTCAGCCACAGCAATCAGAGAAGAAAAAGAAATAAAAGGAATCCAAATTGGAAAAGAAGAAGTAAAGTTATCACTGTTTGCAGATGACCTGATACTATACTTAGAGAATCCTAAAGATGCTCCCAGAAAACTACTACAGCTAATGAATGAATTTGGTAAAGTAGGAGGATACAAAATTAATGCATAGAAGCCTCTCACATTCCTATATACTAATGATGAAAAATCTGAAAGAGAAATCAAGGAAACACTCTCACTTACCATTGCAACAAAAAGAATAAAATACCTAGGAATAAACCTACCTAAGGAGACAAAAGACCTGTATGCAGTAAACTATGACACTGATGAAAGAAATTAAAGATTATATAAACAGATGGAGAGATATACCATGTTCTTGGATTGGAAGAATCAATATTGTGAAAATGATTATATTACCCAAAGCAATCTACAGATTCAGTGCAATCCCTATCAAACAACCAAAGGCATTTTTCACAGAACTAGAACAAAAAAATTTCACAACTTGTATGGAAACACAAAAGACTCTGAATAGCCAAAGAAATCTTGAGGAAGAAAAACAGAGCTGGAGGAATCAGGCTCCCTGACTTCAGATTATATTACAAAGCTACAGTAATCAAGACAGTGTGGTACTGGCACGAAAATAGAAATATAGATCAATGGAGCAGGATAGAAAGCCCAGAGATAAACCCATGTACATATGGTCACCTTATCTTTGATAAAGGAGGCAAGAATATACAATGGAGAAAAGACAGCCTCTTCAATAATTGGTGCTGGGGAAACTGGACAGCTACATGTAAAAGAATGAAGTTAGGGCTTCCCTGGTGGCACAGTGGTTGGGAGTCCACCTGCCGATGCAGGGGACGTGGGTTCTTGTCCCGGTCCGGGAGGATCCCACGTGCTGCAGAACAGCTGGGCTGGTGAGCCATGGCTGCTGAGCCTGCGTGTCTGGAGCCTGTGCTCTGCAACAGGAGAGGCCACAGCAGTGAGAAGCCTGCGTACCGCAAAAAAAAAAAAAAGAAAAAAAGAAAGAAAGAAAGAATGAAGTTAGAACACTCCTTAACACCGTACACAAAAATAAACTCAAAATGGATTAAAGACCTAAATGTAAGGCCAGACACTGTAAAACTCTTAGAGGAAAACATAGGCAGAACTCTCTATGACATAAATGACAGCAAGATCCTTTTTGACCTACCTCCTAGAGAAATGGAAATAAAAACAAAAATAAACGAATGGGACCTAATGAAACTTAAAAGCTTTTGCACAGCAAAGGAAACCATAAACGATGAAAAGACAACCCTCAGAGTGGGAGAAAATATTTGCAAATGAAGTAACTGACCAAGGATTTATCTCCAAAATATACAAGCAGCTCACGCAGCTCAATATCAAAAAAACAAACAATCCAATCCAAAAATGGGCAGAAAACCTAAATGGACATTTCTCCAAAGAAGATATACAGATTGTCAGCAAACACATGAAAGGATGCTCAACATCACTAATCATTAGAGAATTGCAAATCAAAACTACAATGAGGTATCACCTCACACCAGTCAGAATGGCCATCATCAAAAAATCTACAATCAATAAATGCTGGAGAGGGTGTGGAGAAAAGGGAACCCTCTTGCACTATTGGTGGGAATGTAAATTGATACAGCCACTATGGAGAACAGTATGGAGCTTCATTAAAAAACTAAAAATAGAACTAGTTTATGACCCAGCAATCCCATGACTGGGCATATACCCTGAGAAAACCATAATTCAAAAAAAGTCATGTACCACAATGTTCACTGCAGCTCTATCTACAACAGCCATGACATGGAAGCAACCTAAGTGTCCACTGACAGATGAAGGGATAAAGAAGACGTGGCACATATATACAATGGAATATTGCTCAGCCATAAAAAGAAATGAAATTGTGTTATTTGTAATGAGGTGGATAGACCTAGAGTGTGTCATACAGAGTGAAGTAAGTCAGAAAGATAAAAACAAATACTGTATGCTAACACATATATATGGAATCTAAAAAAAAAAAAAAAAGGTTCTGAAGAACCTAGGGGCAGGACAGGATTAAAGACGCAGACATAGAGAATCGACTTGAGGACACGGGGAGGGGGAAGGGTAAGCTGGGACAAAGTGAGAGAGTGGCATGGACATATATACACTACCAAACATAAAATAGATAGCTAGTGGGAAGCAGCCGCACAGCACAGGGAGATCAGCTCCATGTTTTGTGACCACCTAGAGGGGTGGGATAGGAAGTGTGGGAGGGAGACACAAGAGGGAGGGGATATGGGGATATATGTATACATATAGCTGATTCACTTTGTTATATAGCAAAAACTAACACAACATTGTAAAGCAATTATACCCCAATAAAAATGTTAAATAAAAAAGTTGCTGCAACAGAGGCCGCGATAGTGAGAGGCCTGCGCACCGCGATGAAGAGTGACCCCCACTTGCCACAACTAGAGAAAGCCCATGCACAGAAATGAAGACCCAACACAGCCATAAATAAATAAATAAATACATTGTGTATTATTTAAAAAAAAAAGTTGCTGCAAAGAAACAGGACTATTTTACATAACATTATGGATTTATTGGGTTAGATAAAAATATTATTAAAATTAATTCATTTCTAAAAATAAATGTTATGTGCAAGAAAGCATGATGCAAAATTGTACATGCTGTATGATCTCAATCGTTTAAAATTTCATAGGAAAAAGACTAGAAAAATATACTTAAATGTCATTAATAATTTCCTTTGGATAATAAAATTATGGGTAATTATTTTTCTATTTCTTATTACTTTTAAAAAAGTATGATGGGGCTTCCCTGGCGGTCCAGTTGTTAAGACTTCTCCTTCCAATGCAAGGGGTGTGGATTTGCTCCCTGGTTGGGGAATTAGGATCCCATGTACCTCGCGGACAAAAATCAAAACGTAAAACTGAAGCAATTTTGTAAGAATTTTGTAAATTCAATAATGACTTTAAAAATGGTCCACATCAAAAAAAAAAAAAAAGTATGATAGACGATTTTTCATTCCAGAAAAGTAAAATGTTTCTCAGTGGCCACTTTTATTTGTGACAATATAAAATTCTACATGGAGTGATGAAAACTTTGTGTTTCTAACAGTGAAGTTAATATCTGGTATCAGCCACCCTGAAAGAGAAATGGTTCAAAGTTGACTGAGTCCATGAGAGGTGCCTGGCCTTTCTTTTTGATATGCCTCTGGAATATCTCAGAAGGAAATTCATTTCCATGAAGGCACCTTTGTATGCTTCATCAATATTCCACTGCCCCATTTCTCCCAAGATAAAATTCCTCAGGGTAAAAATGTCCAAAGCTTTGAATGGCAGTAGACTGTCAGAAAAGGTTTCACTTAGAAATCAGACTTGTAGATCTCAGGCTACAGGAGCTTAGATATATGATGAATTTTTAAACTATGTGGAGAACCCAAGAGAGCAGGCTGTGTGTCATTACATGGATAATCAATACCAAATGCTTAAGAAGTTCAGCTCCCCTAATTTTGCTGTTGCTGGGCAGACATTCATATGTGTTATCCTGTGAAAGGAATGCTACATGATGCCTTATCATAAAGCCATTCAGTTGAGCTGAGTTGGTCATATGGTGAGAACTGGTTAGATAAAAATCCCAAAGAAGTTGGGATTTTTAAAGACAACAGAAGCAATATCATTTACACGCATCCTGCAGAGAAAACTATTCCAAGGACCTCCAAGTACAAGATCATCTGCTGCAGTGTCCGTGTGGGCAAGATCTTCTAGAACTGGATGAACGTGCGAAGAAAGCCATGGAAGTTGAAAACCCTGAAAGAGTCAATCTATACATTGCTGCAAGAATGGTGTGAAAACAATGATTGTATTGGTTATACCACACTTAAAAAATATTTCCTTCCTTAATCAATAAAGGGTGGAATCACCTTTATTATCAATCATGTGCTCTTACTGGTTTTAGCCTTGCTGATGGCAGTGATGCTGGAGCTCCACGCGGAACTGTGGTGTTTGTAACATCGGTGAGCAGATGCAGGTGATGCGGTTGTGACACCTGACACACCCCCTAACTCACCACTTCTTATTTCACATACCAGACAGTATAGGCATTTTAAAAGCACGAAGTAAAACCGAAGGCAAAGGGACCCCGCAATACACAACAGGTTTCCTTCCTTTGAAGAAATACTGTTTAAAGTAATACTTTCATTGGCAAAAGGATATAGAGCTGCCCCTTTGTGTCAATTACACCAGGCTCCCTCTTGTAGCAGTTGCAGAGGTTCAAAGCCAGGACAATGTTTCCTCCTTCACTTGGTACCTCTGGTATTTCCTTAAGAGGAAAGCATGGAACCCAGGTTGGATTCTCAAGTGTTGTGTTTCTGTGAAGTGACTTCTGGGCTATCTTATCAAAGTTGGGTCCAGTTTTTCTACCGAGTGACCATGCAACCATCCATAATGTGAGTGTACATTGGATGTGTGACCAGCAGATTATGGTTGGTGAATATTTCCTGTGCGAAGCTTGTATTCAACTTTCTTTCTACTCTTAATAGAGCCTCTCACTAGAGATACTGTGTGTGGTGCAGGGAGCAGTGTAAGGGCTAAGGAGCTTCCAGGACCTTATTTCATCTCAGAACTATATACCAAAGCACACACCTTCTAGGATACAAATACAAAAATCTAAGAGAAGAGCAAAAGAGAAAAACCACACTGAGAAACTGAGGGTCATGGGATAATCTTCCTAGCACACGGCAGAGGAAAATTTTACTATTTATTTATGCCCTGCCTTATTCCAGAAAAAAGTTATGTGGAAGAGCTTCTTTCTGCCTTTCTGCTCTGCCACATCGTCCCAGTTCTGAGTTAAACAATACCATTGTCTTCCATCTCTCAGGTCCTGTTACAGCCACAATTAAAGGGTCTGTCTCCGTCTGAAGCAGTCACACGCCTACAGCAGGCAGCCAGCTCACGATGCACATGGCAGTACGCATTTGAAAGCAGGACCACATTTGAAAGAAAGTGTATGTCAGCTCATTTTATTACACTCATCTATTGGCAAAACCTCTCAGAGATTATTTCTTCTAGTGTAGATGATAGATCTTTGGCACTTTTTAAAATCTCTACAAAAATGGGGATCTCTCAGAGTTTCCTCTGAGTATCTTCTTGATAGGAAAGGAGGATTAATCACTTAAGTCACTGGATTTCTGTGTGGTGGAGAATATCGCAAGAACTCTGGCATAACGTAGCAGCAAATATCAGTGTCAAATCCCAGCATACCTGCATAAGACTTACTGATTATTTGTATGTTTGGCAACTCATCATTGTATTTTATTCTTTCTCATGGTTCAGACAAGGAACCCTAAGTTGACAAAAAAGAAGTAAGAAACCATGTAAATGAAGTTTTTAGGTGGGACCACAGCAGCTTTTAGTCTGGGGTTGATTTGGTTCCATTGCTATTCAAGACGCTTCTGAATATTCTTCCTTATGTCCCATCAGTATGTGTACTATTTCCGTCTCTATGTAAGTCCGGAGAAATCTTGCCTGTAGTCTTTTTGGTGGTTCTTTCTCTAGACTTGGGTCACTTCCTAATGTGTATGCTTTTGCTAAATATCCAAAGGGGAACCTCTGCCGATTTTAAGTCTTGTTATACAGTTTTCTCCCTGGCACTCTACCTTCTTTACCTCTTCAGACTCCAAGCTCAGTCTCTTCAAGTCAGGAGCAAAACATTCTCCCCGGCACTACAGTCTGGACGTCCACTCCACGCAGTGAGATGCAGCAACCGTAAGCGCATCCCATTCATTTCCTGTATCTCAGGGACACTGTTCTTCACGTCTGATATCCAGTGTCTTAAAGCTATTGTTTCACATGTTTTGTCTAGATTTCTTTTTTGTTTGTTTGTTTTATTTCAGGTGAAAGGGTATATCTGGAAGCAGAAATCCTAAAAGAGTATTTTACTCAGAATAACACCCTGAAAATATAATTTTGGTGGTAGAAATACAGTTCAACCCTATACAGTCTACAGTAAAACAATTATAACATAGCAGACTAAGATTCTTGTGGTGGCAGGGTTTGTAATACAGGTTATGAATTAGATCGATCTAATTTCAAATCCCGCCTTTGTTATTTGCTGGCTCTTTGCTCCAGGGCAAGGTCTTTACCATTTCTCAACTTCAGTATCTTTGTCGGTAAAATGGTGATTATCAGAATACCTATTTCATAGCAATCCTATGAAAATTAAATGAAATACGTAGCTTGGTGACTGCTACATAAATTGTAGATACTGTTTTTATGTAAAATAATATGATTTGAGAACTCTGTTTTTTTAAAAAAATACATTTTTACCCCAATAGGAACTTGGAGGATTTATGTGGTTAACAACTAAATTAACAACACCTAATAAATGTCTTGGCGTCTTCTTCATGATAGCCTGTTGAAGGACACAAAAGAAGTAAGACGTAGAGTCATCCAGAAATGAGTTTCTGTGGGCTATGACTTCTGAAAGAGACCTCAGTCTCTGTCACCTAACTTCAAGGAGAAGGTTGGAGGGACATTTTTCAAATTTATGAAAATGATGAACTCTTTGTGTTCTGTTGATGCTTTCAAATTCCTATATTCTGGGATGTTGGAGTTCTAGACTGATAGGGGAGCTAATTACCTTTTCACAAAACTATGCAAATATGATTAAGTCCCACATTGTAGTAAACCAACATTACTTAGAAGATTCACAGAAAGCGATATGGATTATTCAGAAGACACAGGATAGGAGAGGTTATACATAAGTTTTAAATGTTTGATACAAGAAAAGAAGTCATGGGTTAAAGGAAAGTAACAGGTATGAAGTTGTACGTGTTCTCTGAATTCTTTCTCTTTTTCTAAAGCAATAAAATTCTACATGTCAGGGTGTATTTTGTGCTAGCAAGTATCACTATTAGAACTTACTCTCTGAGAAATATCCCATATTTGGAGTCAAGCAAAGAGGATTATTTTCCTCCTAAGATGAATAAACCTTTTTTCGTGAAACATCTTGTTCGTACTCTGATAGTTATAGTTCACAGAACCCATTTCCTACTTCAGACAGTCCAGTGGAATTTTTCCGGTGCCGTGTCATTTGGGAAATCTCATTTGAAGGAGACATTTCTCACATCAGTCCCTGCAGCCTTGTTTTGGGCTGTTTTCCTGCTGGCGTCTGTGGAAATCTCAGTGATGAGTCTTTTCACCACACAGCATGACGGGAAGAAACATTTCAGGCAGTCACAGAACCACAGTTACATATTAGTAAGGACCCAGTCTTGGGAGAACGGTTACATTCAATTATCATTTTCTTCCTTTAGTCTAATATTTATATGGTGTTGTTCAATGAAGTACGATAAGAATTAAGTTCATGATACTTATGTGGTAATTTTGCTACTAATATTTATTTACTGTCCAGTATAATCAATTCAGGTGTGATTGGACTAAAATATTGTTCAAGTGATGTACTCAATCACCTAATACTTTACAAGATGCTTGCTTAAGTAATATTTCTAGAAAGAAGTCTTCATAAATTTACATCACTGTGTCCCTCTTTGAAACAATAATGTAGAGAGTTATTCTTACTTTTTCAGTTTTGTATATTTGAGGACTGTTAATAAATTAGTTGCCTTGAAGATGTTTTTTGGGTTGGTTGATTTTCTTATCCTATAAATTTGTCCCCTTCTCATTAAGCTGGAAGTGAACTGGGGTCCTTCATTTAAACTGCTTCCCAGTTTAAAAGATTTCTTTTAAACTGTGGGACCATTCTTTTTCACAGAAGGGGAAGGAAATGTATAAGAATAAGCCAATTTGCTAAAAGAGTAATTATTATTCTCTCCTTTTGCTGTGAGTTTTCTAGTTACTGTTTTGATTCTGTGCATAAGTCTGGACAATATACCTTGTTGTGATCTCAGTTCTAATAGATGTATTCACGGCACAAAAGTGTGAGGCTATAAAGACATTGAGATCATAATTACTGAGATGTAGATTACAAGATACCCACAATAAGACAGAGTTAAGTATTCAATAGAGAGCTTATATTGGCTTATTTTGGATCTTAGTCATAAGATATTCTAAATGAAAATGTCAAATAGTCCTCAATATCACGATCTCTTAGGGCATAATGCTGCATCAAAGTAACCGATCATCCTTGGACAATTTTGTTACAATGCTCAGTTGCCCCGCTCTGATCTGGAGTATTTCAAAATGGTACCACTTTACATTTTTGCCTCTCTCATTTGGTGTTGGTGCATGAAGAATATTAATGAAATTAACTGTCTTCCACAGCAGTGGTGACCTCCACAGATTCCAAAGTATTCCTTTCCCCCTTTGATCTCACATCTTTACATTACTCTAGTAATAATTTTCTATCTTGAAGTATTGAAATAAACTGTCACCTGGAAAATATGAGTGGAATGACAATAATTTCCCTCGATCGGATCTTGTCATCAAAATCTGTGAATTAATCATATTTAATGCTTGGTCATCGGCCATGAGCAATTGTGTCCTGACGTGGATCACAATTTATGGACCGTCTTTACTGATCTGCACTATATTTTGAAATTCGTAGATGCTTAATTCCTTCTCAGCTTTACATAATGACTATATCCATTGAGATTACTCTGCATCTCACTCAAGTGGGTGAGACTGAATAAGGATACAAATGTCTTAGCAGTTTATCATCACATTTCCTTGGCATTGCAAAATAACTCTATTTTCCTCTCCAGGGGAAAAAAAAGACATAAAGGATGCTAGTCACAAAACGAAGATACAAGGATTTGTAAACCAGTATCACACGCACGTCAGTCTTAGATGAATGTCCATGGTTATATTTTAGCTTCTCATCCTTAATCATTCAGATACAATTAACAGTGGTTGCTATTAAAGGAACTTGTAGCTTCTGCTTCTGATTTCTGAAACTCAGAGGGGTTTTATTTTAAGTGCTGACTTGCTCTTGTTTAAATTTGAGTCATTTTGAGCATCCACAGTAATCTACTGCTAGAGAGAATATATTTGGTGCATCCCATTATTGTACTTTAATTTAACAAGCTTTTATTTTTTTTAATTTTTATTTAAAATTTATTTATTTTATTTATTTTTATTTTTGGCTGCATTGGGTCTTTGCTACTGTGAGCAGTCTTTCTCTAGTTGTGGCACGCAGGCTTCTCGTTGCGGTGGCTTCTCTTGTTGTGGAGCACAGGCTCTAGGCGCACAGGCTTCAGTAGTTGCAGCACGCGGGCTCAGTAGTTGTGGCTCGTGGGCTCTAGAGCACAGGCTCAGTAATTGTGGCACAAGGGCTTAGTTGCTCCGCAGCATGTGGGCTCTTCCCAGACCAGGGCTCGATCCCGTGACCCCTGCATTGGCAGGAGGATTCTTAACCACTGCGCCACCAAGGAAGCCCCAACAAGCTTTTAGAGCAATCAATTGTACTCAATAAATATAGCCGCATCTTTGCAACAAAGAAGAAAGAAAAGAAATAAAGGAGGAAAGAAGAAAGAAAGGAGGAAGGAAAGAAAGAAGAAAGCCTATCTGTGTGAGGCCAGTACATTTTCTTTTAATATTTATTTATTTATTTATTTATTTATTTTGGCTGTGTCGGGTCTTAGTTGCAACAGGCGGGAACTTCATTGTGACATGCAAGCTCCTTCGTTGTGGGACGGGCTTCTCTCTAGCTGTGGCACGCAGGCTCCAGAGCACGTGGGCTCTCTAGTTTGCGGCATGTGGGCTCTCTAGTTGAGGCGCACGGGCTTAGTTGTCTGTGGCATGTGGGATCTTATTTTCCCAACCAGGGATCAAACCCACATCCCCTGCATTGGAAGGCAGATTCTTTACCATGGGACCACCAGGGAAGTCTCCGAGTCCAGTACATTTTAAACAAAATATCTCTGATACCTTGTTTTCAGAATTCTTTTCCCTGTAAGTCTTAGTCTCAGTAATGTGACTTTAATTAGCAACAGCAACTTGAATGCTCCAGACAGTAACTTGACAATGAGCTTCCATAGGCATTTTGGTCCTTTTGTGTACTGGGCTTCTTCTATTATTTAGTGAAATCACAGGAATGCAGACAGATACGTGGAGGCTTGCTTCTCATTGGTGGCTTTCAAATGAGCTGTTATGACCTCTAATGCTTGGCCTTGAGGACTTCACACCAGGCATATTGGAAACACGTATATTGAAGGGGAGAGGGAGAGGACAGAAAGTAGATCATCTGTGGAAATTTTCAACCCAGAATTGTTGCTATTTAGCATGGCTTCCAGAAATGTATGTTTGCCTTGAAAGTTTTTTTCCAGGATTGAGTGAGCACTGCCAGGGGCAGGTGAGAAGATGGGAGGGTGGATAGGAAACAGGAAAAATGCTTCCAACCTGACCTTTTGCCCGGAATCTGGAAGTGACATACAAATGGGACACGTTTCACTAGATAATGCCCAAATGCCACGATAGGGCTGATGTTTTCCATGGGGAGCATATGGCCCTAGAAAAGAATAAAGGCTGCTAGGAATCAAATCAAGGGCTTATTTTTTAACAACTATTCTGATTTTGAGCCAGTTTTAGCACTTTGATGTGTCTTGAGTAGCAAAAATTGGACCTTAATGTTAGTATGTTACCATCATTAATGAAGCATGTTTAACTGGGAACTGCAGTTTGTTTATATTTCCATGAAACTTCACACAGAAAAATAATGGATTTCTAAAAATGTGAGTACACTTAATATCCTTTGTCAATACACATTATAGTAAAAGCTAAGAACAATGTATAACAAATGTGTCTGTTATTGTGTTTATTATTAAGAATATAAATATTTTCATCCATGGAATCCAAATCCACAAAGTGTTTTCAGATACAGAGCTATGAATAAGTTACAAAACTACCATAAAACCCAATAAAAAAATACTGTAACACGATTTTTAAATCTCTATAAAACTACAGAGAGCGCTGTCTGAAAAAGATGACATTTCCCCAGAAATTCAGTCTGAGGCTTTCCATGCAGACAGTGGAATTTACTAGTTTACATAGTGAGTTGAGGACGGATTGACTTGGCCCACACACTGGATTACTCAATGACCTTGGACGGGGCATTTGCACGCTCTTGCTTTCATTTCTCTGACTGCATGTAAATTCCAGTCTGAAGTGTTTCACTAAGGCTTGTGTGAGAGATTCTGTCTCCTATCAGTCACCTAGAGGCATATGTCTGGTATTTTGGTGTCATGTGAGCTTTATGCAGTGTCCTTATAGCCATAACTGGGCCTGTGGGTGACTGGCCAGGTGCCTTTGAAGCCAGGGGAAAGCAGCTCTGCCATAGAGGTCCAGGTAGGGAGCGAGAGACTCTGCCCCACACATCTCAGCCCCTCATTTCCGGTTTTCCTCCTTAGGATCGTTCACATTGCTTTTTTCATTTCACTTACCAAGTCCAGAAAAGTTAGATGGGAACCAAAAGTTCTTTCTTCCCAACCTCCTGCTATAAATCTCACCTGGAAAAGAAGAACTATTCTAAAAGTCAGGCTGCTTGAAATCGACTAAAATAATGATATGTCTTTTGGGGGAAAATGATAGTGGAGAAAAGTTGTCCGATTTGGATTAAATGTAACTGATAGACTTTTTTGGCTATTAACTGTAGGGTAACTCAGTGAATTTTCTTTACGTAAAGATGATGGCACACTCACAGTTATTAAATGTTGTCATTACAGGGAAAAGTAAAGTTGTTCAGAAGAAATTCTTTCTGTGGCCTTCATATGTTGGACCAAATAAAAAGATTCATGCTATGTAAACTCTATGAGGCTTATATTAAAAACTTAGTAAACATCAGTTGACTGACTGAGTAAATGAGTGATTGCATAAAACTGTATCTACTCAGACTATGTGCGGGTTAACACTGCTATTCTCCAGATGATTTGGTCGTTGTCAGATGATGTACAGAATAATTTAGGGCTAAACTCCCTCTGAATACTTAATAATTATCCAAAGTTACTTGGAATATGACCATAACTCTATAATTCTCTTGGCCACCATAGACACCCTTGAATTGAAGAGTCTTGATGGTTTCCTTGGTGGCCCAAAGACTGCATCGAGCGTCATTGTCAGTTACACAGAGTTTATAGCTGGAGGCACTGTGTTTACGGTGGACCCCAGTGCTTATTGTCTAGACCTGGTCTTGCCATATCTGCATTGAATGCATTTTCACTCTGTGAGGGTGAGAGTAGAAAAGTAAGCTCCTTTGTTTAATGAAGCAGGTAACCAAGGAATTTGGGAGAAACACACATTCCATTACACACCCAGTCAATACAGATCGAGAAAAACAGAACCTGTTTTTTTCTTCTTTATTACAGCTTCCTTTACTATCATTTTATGGGAATAATTACCATTTTGGCCCACAACTTTGTTTGATTACTTCTTTTTTTTTTTTTTTCTTTTCTGTACGCGGGCCTCTCACCGCTGTGGCCTCTCCCACTGCGGAGCACAGGCTCCGGACGCGCAGGCTCAGCAGCCGTGGCTCACGGGCCCAGCTGCTCCGCGGCATGTGGGATCTTCCTGGACCAGGGCACGAACCCACATCCCCTGCATCGGCAGGCAGACTCTCAACCACTGCGCCACCAGGGAAGCCCTGTTTGATTACTTCTATGAATCTGTTTTTCATTTTCCTTAAAGGAAGACATTATTGTTAGAAGCAGCCAAATCCCTGAATACCTCTCAAGGGTTTATTCTTTTTTTCAATTATTTTTAAGGCAGAATTCAAACGCTTCAATTTTTAAAATGTTTTGAGAATTCATGCATCAAGGATTTTTATTTTTTGAAGCAAACATAGATGGCACCAAAATAGCTTACCATTATTTCTTGTAATATCCCTGGAATAGCAGTAACGGTATGCCTCAATTTTAAAATAAGAAGTAAGGAACATATACCTAAAAGGTATAACATTTTTTTAAAGTCTTTATTGAATTTGTTACAATATTGCTTCTGTTTTATGTTTTTGTTTTTTGGCTGTGATGCATGTGGGATCTTAGCTTCCCGACTGGGGATCAAACCTGTACCCCTTACATTGGAAGGTGAAGTCTTAACCACTGGACCACCAGGGGAATCCCAAAGGTATAACATTTTAAAATGTTATAATTTGATATAATGGTATAAATGGTATCATTTTTTTAAAAAAATTAAAAAGTTCTTGAACTCAGTATATCTTACTCTTAACAGGTCGTTTCACCTTCTGTAAATCCTTTCTTTAATTTCTTTCAGCTTTTCAGATTCTAACCATGTTCTCTGTAGAGAAAATTGAATTGTGGTGATGGTTGCACAACTCTCTAAATTTACTAAAAGTCTTTGAATCCTATACTTAAAATAGATGAATTTTATGATATGTAAATTGTACCTCAATAAAGTTGAGACGGTAACCAACGTCCAAGACTTCTTTGTGCACTGGTGTTCTTTGAACATTGGAATTGATGATCAGATTGATAATAATGCTATTTTGGATTTGAAACGAGTAGTCTGATGTGAAGGTTTCTAAAGCACTATTTCTGCCATCACTGTGATTAAAGCAAAGTTTCAACTCTCCCCTCCTCCCCTGCCCACATTCTGGTGTTCTGTAATCATTCATTAACAAAACTTTTAGGAAAGGGATCAATGCGGGTGCAAGTTGAGCACTGAAATGTATTCTGTTTCACTCCATGGACATCTGGCTTCTTACTGTCAACTCGTCACCTTGTGAATATTTCATGCCCTAGTGAGATGACCTTCAGTTTCTTCACTTAGTCCTCTTAGCTCTTCAAGGCTTCTCCTTGCTAATGAGGATCCTTGCCCTTGGGTAGATAAAAAGAGAATCAGATTTGGTATCTTAGCCAGCTTTCAGAGAAAGGTAAAAAGAGTGGGTAAGACTGGACAGGCTTTTCTTGTTATGTTTCTTGTTTGTGAATTCCACATGGAATAAAATCTAAAACATTTCCCACAGTCTCTAAAGAAAACAAACAAACAAACTGTGTTGTACAGTACGTCAAAAATTTCCATTTATTTATGGTTGTTTTAAAAAAGAAGGAAACAACTCGACTTGTTCTGAGGGAAAAAGTAATGTGAAAAGCAAGCTGTCAAGGTGAATATTCCAACAGCACACTCTCACATCGATACATTATCTCAAAGAAAACTCAGCAGCGAAATGTTTTCCGATTAAAGATTACATGTTCCTCTGTACTCATGTCCTGTTAAAATAAAGACTTTGTACGCAAAATTTTTTTCACAAGGCTCTTTGGTTACATACCTAGTCCAGACCTCTCCAATGACCATGGTCTGGACCTCTTGCTAGTGTCCTCTGCACACTGGTAACCTTCCCATCTTCATTAACAGCTTTATTGAGGTATTATTTCCATATCATAAAATTCATTCTTGTGACATGTATAGTTTAATGGTGTTTAGTAAATTTATAGACCTCACCACCACCGCCACAATCTGAGTTAGAACATTTTCATCACCCCCAAAAGAAACCACGTCCCAATTAGCAGTCACTCCCCACTTGGACCCCTATCCCCCAGCCTCACTCCCTGACAAATCACTAATCTATTTTCTGTCTCTATACAGTTACCTACCTATTCTGGACATTTCACATACATGGGCTTATGCAATATGTGGTCTTTTTGACTAGTTTCTTTCACTTAACATCAAGTTTCCAAGTTCATCCACGTTGCAGCCTGTATCAGTACTTCATTCCTCATTATTGATGAATAGGATTCCATTGTGAAGATAGATATACAGTGTTATAACCATCCATTCACCAGATGACGGAAATTTAGGTTGTTTCCCCCATTTTGACTATCATGAATAATGTTGCTATGAACATTTGAGTACAAGTTTTTATGTGGACATATGTTTTTATTTCTCTTGGGTAAACAGATAGAAGTGGAACTGCCAGGTCATATGGTAAGTGTATGTATAGCATTTTAAGAAACTGCTAAACTGTGTTCCAAAATTGACCACACCATTTATAGTCCCACCTGCAATGTATGAAGGTTCCAGTTCTCCACATCCTTACCAACTGTCATGTGTTGTGAAGTGATATCATACACACACACACACACACACACACACACACACAGTGCCTCCAAAATATTTCAAAAACATTTTTAACATCAAGAGAAAAGTACATGCTCCATAGCCTGTCACAGCTAAACTAGTCCAGTTTCTCCCACATTCATGTTCAGTCCTTCAAAACTGTAATCAAAATAAGGAGATCTATTTAAATAATTGTATTTTTCCACTATAAAGGGGCCCAATTCAGGAATAAAACTTATATAAGCTGTCACCTAAGTAAAGCCATCTTTAAAATACATTGAGATGCATTTCAACTGCTGAAATTTGGTGTAACAAAAGCCATAAATAATTGCAGGATAATAAACTCCAGGATTTAGATACAGTATTTCTTCTTTCTCACTGAAAAGTCAAATAAAAAGTTCAAAAATATTCATAAGCTTTGTCCTTACTTTCAATAGGCAAAGCTTATCCCTGATAAATAAATGAAGGAGAGAAGCAATTGTGCTGTTTTCTCACTGGTTTGAGTGTTTCCCACTACGCATATGTCCCTGAAGCTGCCTCCTAAGTGTATTGCTTTTTCATTTCGGGAAACTTAGGCTATAGCTATTACCACCTGGTATGCAATTAATTGGTCCAAGGTATCCAGGACTATGGGGAACTCTAAGAAGTGGGAATATGATTCTGGCTTTCTTAATACAAGTTCTACGTAATCTTTAAATATGTGAATTTCCATATATTTCTTTCATCAAGTAACCCTCAACTCCTACATCATTTGACTATAGTTGGCTTGTGCCAGGCTTGACATTAAGTAGTATTTTCAATCCACTTGAAATACAAGGACTTGGGAGGCAGCAGCTATATTGGGCATCCCTTCAGATCTTTTGTACATAAATAAATATATACTTGTGTGTATGTAAAATGTATATAAATATGTGTGAATATATACACTTAATTAGTGGGTTGACATTATACATTACACTGAATAACTGTTTTTTTCATTTAATCCATTTTAGATAATATTTCATATCAATACATCCTTTTAAAACTAGTTGTACAATGCCCATTATTTGAATGTTGTACATTTAAAAAATTAGTCTCCTATTCTGGACATTTAGAACACAAACACCCATATACATACATACCACATCACACTTATACAGTAAAATTATAGAACAGCAAAATCAAAAGGTAAGTGGATTTTTAATTTTAATGCATAATGCCCCGTCACCCTCCCCAGAGGATACATTCCCACATTTCGTGTATGGGAATGCATCTTTCTCATACTTTTATTAATATGAGCTTTGTCAAACTGACTCTGTGCTACTTTGGTGGCATTCTGTATCTTTATGTTGTATAGGACTCATTTTGCCAATGTAGCGAGACCATTCGTGTTGACCAGAAATGAAAAGAAAAAAATAATCATTAATATTTTATTCCCAAGTCAGCCACTCTTTTGCCTATGAGGGAGGTACAAGATCTCCTATTTTGCAGCTAAGGGAGTATAGACTCAGGGAGAGTAAGTTACTCACCCAAAGCCCCAGAGCTCTCAAGAGTCAGTCAAGAACCGAGGTCACCTTGGCCATGACCCTGCAGGCTTCCAAATCATAGTCCAGCATCTCTTCAGTAGGAAGGAATATTTCTTCTGCTTCATGCCAGCCGGCAGAGCTGGGGGCAGTCACCACACGGGCTATTTTCCATCTCCCTCAGAGGTGAAGATTCTCTGCACCAACCTTGCTATCTGGACCGAGGCAGACAAAGCATTTGTTTTAATCGTCTTGGCAGTCAAGACTGTCTTTTCATTGGTGTCATGACTGGAAATATTAGTGGCACACTCAGTCTCACCCCATCAGCTTAACTTCCCTCAAAGGAGTGACTGACTCTGTAAGATTAAACATGGACACAGGAGAAAAAGAGCTTCTTTAAAGGACCACAGCAAAAACAAGAACATAACATGATCCTTCTAAGAATGCTCAGCTTAATGACAGTCAAGCCTGTGTTTGCATTGAAGAGCATTTTAGTTAGTCACCCCCAAGTTTATTAGGTCAAAGGTGGCCTCGCCTTGAATATGGGGTTTTCCTCCCTGTATCATATTCTCTGAGAAACAGTGAGCTCACACGATGAATGGATCCTCTTCCTTTGGGGAGCAATGCTGAGCTCAGCTCCATGGGTTCAGAGCCACTTGAATCTTGGCTGTGTGCCCTGAGGCAAGTCACTCCAGCTCTCTGAGCCTCAGTTTTCTACTTTACCAAATGGACATGACAACACCTCCTTCTCAGAGCACTGTGTGTCCTCAATGAGATAACACATGCAGGGCCCTCGGCCAAGACAATTTCAAACACACAATAAAAACTTCACGGTTCTCTGCTCTCTCCTCTTCCTGCCCCTTGTGGAGGGAGGCCCAGATTCATGGGGAGAAAGATGAAAGCCGCTGACTTGGCTCCTGGGAAGGGGCAGAGATTTCTGGACTCTGGTTTTAGGAACCAGAGTAAGGGTGGTCTGTTTGGTGAAAGTGGATGTGGAGTGCATGTGTGTAGGCAACAGATGTCAGATAAATAGTGAGAAGATAGGTTTTAAAAGGATCTTTGAGAACAGACAGAGAAAATTTCTGTATTTTTTGTTTGCTTTAGGGAATAGAGGATTTCATGTTCCAGAAAACATAAACCCAGTATAGATCCCCTGTGAGAGAAAGCATAGTTGATATCCAAGGTCTTAAAGATGATAAAGAAACATGATTTCCAATCTCTGGAAATAGGGCATGTCCTTAAACTCAGGCCAGGTGAGGGTCAGACAACAATGGGGGCATGTGCATATCAATTTGGTACATTTCTCTGAGTTCTTCTGCAGGAAATAAGGCACCAACCCAGGTGGAGGATGGTAACTTCAGGCTGAGCACAAGCTGTGGACCCCAGACTGGTTGGAACCAGAAAGAAGGCTGATGATTGAGACTCCTAGAGCACCACCCTCTTATATCACCACCAAGAAATCAGACGAGGGTCACACACCCTGCAGCTCTCCCCCTAAATTTTGCCTATGAAAACGTCTCCCCTGAAACCCATCGGGGAGTTTGGGTCTTTTGAACATGAGCTGCCCATTCTCCTTGCATGGCTCTCGCGATAAACCTTTCTCTGCTCCAAACTCCGACGTTTTGGTTTATTTGGCCTCACTGTGCATCGGGCACACAAACTTGGGTTCAACAGCATAAGTAATAGGCCCAGAATGCTGTCAGCAAGAATGGAGCCCGATAACACCTTAGAGGCTCATCCAGGGCCAGAGCTGAGGAAGGTGGTTCAAAGAGTTGTGTGTGTACGTGTGTGTCTGTGTGTGTGTGTGTGTGTGTAGTGGGGGGGGGGGTGAAACAGAGTGTAAAACACTGGAGAAGGAGAATATAAAAGAAATAAGAAAATGTGCTATTTGGGCTTTAGTAGATTAAAATCTAATAGAGGAAACCAAATCTATATTGCCATATCTACTATGTCTGTCTACCTATCTATCTAAAAGTATTTCTCCAAAGGCTGGGAGAACAGAGTAAAGTGGTAAGCATTCTGAGATAAGCCAGAGAAGTTTCTGGAAGGATTTGACTCTTGAAATGTGTGTCCTAAGGGAAACGGAACGTGAAAGTGAATGGGAGAGGGGTGTATAGAAAAGGGTTTTAGGAGGGGGTGAGCCCCAGTCATCTGGTGCAGGAGGGAGGGAGAGGTGTTGTAGGGAGAAATGTGAGGATGTGAGGGGGGTACAGCTTTACTCAGAAATGTATCCCACAGATCAGGAAGGCCTGGTTTACGGGCAAATAGAGAGGAAGGTGCCCAAAGCTGCACATGCTCCAATGGTAACTCTGGTTCTGACCAAAGCTTGTGGCTCTCTCTGATCCATCTGGAAGGGTGTTCCTGCTTGCTTAAGACAACAGTGTTCAACATTCCAACAACATTTAGCTACCTGGGCACTCCAGGGCATGTTGGAGAGCCTACAGATAAGGGCTATAGGTGGATGTGGAGTCCTCTGAAGCCCTGGTAAATTTTCTTCTTCAGTTCATCCTCCAGGGCTCTGCCCCTTCGACCAATGTGAATACCCTGGTTGGGGGGAATTTGCCTTGTGTGGATTAAGAATTGTTCAGAACGATCACATCTTCACAGCCTCCTTTCTCAGAGGAATTTTCCTTGGGCGCATTTATGTCTGATGAGCTCTGCTGTCAGCAGTACCACCAGTAGTGCCCAAGGCACTTTGTTTCTCTATCCATGAAATGATGATGTACAGCTCGATGTTCAACAGGAGACTCTCAGTTCTAACGTTCTTTGCTTTGAGACAATACACACACGGGCTGGAAAAACGGCTCTTGGGAATGTCAAAATCGAGTGAAGCCTCACTGCTGGAGACAGGGGTGAAGACTCCACCGCAAGATGCTCATCAAAGGCCAGGGACACATGTCCAGTGCTGGGGGCAGGGGTGTGGGTGGGTTTGGGGGGGCTGTGTTGCCCTGGAAACCCTCAATTCTTTAGAAAAGACACTCATTTTCTGAGAGATTGTTAAAGACAATGGACTAAACAAGAATTTTGAGAAACCTTCAGTAACAGAGATGGGCAATTTCATTAACCCATTGAGCTGTGAGTTCTATGTGTCCCCAGAGCCTAGGCCAAAAGAATCTCTGCTGGTTGTTGGTGCCATCAATATATATTCAATTTCTTATCCATGAGGATGTATATTTGTACACTATGTTGAAACCATTGCACATTTGTCCCTTTTTTGTTGTTAAGTCAAACTAACATAATATACCTAAATTCTCATTAAAAACCTGTGAGCTATGTGTTTTGTGGTGGTAAAATAGCCTTGAGGTCTCTCTTAAAAGTATGGCAGCAGATTTCTCAAAAGTTCTATGCTCATGTATTTGAAAATAAGATACAGAATATAAATAAGAGAGTATGTGTGCATTTATGTGTGTGTGATGAAATATTACGGAATTATTCACATGCAGGGTGGTCTTATCTAAATGTTCATTATCTAAGTTCTTGCCAGTTTGAAGTTATGTAGAGAAACAAAGGTCATCAGAATATTATTAACCAATGAGCTTAAACAATTATAAAATATGGGACTTCCCTGGTGGTGCAGTGGATAAGACTTCGCGCTCCCAATGCAGGGGACCCGGGTTCCATCTCTGGCCAGGGAACTGGATCCCACATGCATGCCGCAACTAAGAGTTTGCATGCCACAAGTAAGGAGCCCACGTGCAGCAACTAAGGAGCCTACATTCCACAACTAAGGTGCCTGCAAGCCACAACTAAGAAGCCCTGTAGCCACAATTAAGGAGCCCGCCTGCCTCAACTAAGACCCCACACAACCAAACAAATAAATATTTTTTAAAAAATTAGCACTCACTCAAATTTTCCTCCATGCCTAACTCTTAAACATCTAATTATCCAATGCAAAATGAAATTGAAAATCTTGTTTAAAAATATGGGAGTAATGAATTTGATGAAAAGAAATGTTGGTGAACTCTTCCAACTATAGGGCACATCATTGACAAATGAGGATCTGGCACAATTTACCAATTAAACTGAGGGAGAGACTGAGGAAGAGAAAAAAATGCACAAAGATGAATACAGAATAGTTATTTCAAAAGGGAATAATTTGATTATCGAAGGATTAGGGAAAACTAATGAAGCCTTCAAATATTTTTGCAAACATGACCCTCTGTATAGTTATGCCACAGTTATTAGACATGAAGTGAAAGATCTTCCAAGTAATCATATAAATTTGTCCAAGAAAGAAAGAAAAAACAAAATTAGCACTACTTTTATTTTCAAGAATCTATACTCTCTAAGAACACAGTTCTAACAATATAGTTTTATTTGCAGCATAAAATTAATAATAACAACATATAAGATGAAGTAAATTTATAATTCTTGTCCTACTTTTAAAGATAAAGACTCAACTCAAACTGGAATTGAAGTGCAGTTGATGTACAATATTATATGTTACAGGTGTACAATATAGTGATTCACAGTTTTTAAAGGCTATACTCCATTTATAGTTACTCTAAAATACTGGCTATATTCCCTGTGTTGTACAATATATCCTTGTATCCGATCATTTTATACAAACTGAATTTTAAAAATGTATTTATTATAAAATTTTGTCCCCGTCTAGGTACCAACTATTGTCATATAGTAAAAACCTCCTCTAATATAAAACCTCCTTTTCTTGTAGGAAAGTCATAAGAAACAAACAGCAACAAAACAGAAAGAGAACGACCACCCAGAGAACCTACTATTAACATATTGGCCTAAAAACTTTCAAATATTTTCTTCCATCAAGAATGTACATATAGGCATTCTTCCATGTCAGTGCTTTTCAGGTTTCCATTTCACGTAAGCTATTTTGTTTCCCTCCACCTTTTCCCGGAAGAATATTTTCTTAGCTCTTCATATATAGGAATAGCTCTATTTGTGCTAATTTTCTGATCTTCTCCAGAGAAAGCAACAGATCCTGGTGCTATAAAATTTATTCAGCCAAACATTTATTATGTCCTCTGTTATGAAATACAAGCAGAAGAGCCTGCTTTCCACCTCCCAGGGCAATGTTTCTCAAAATTTTTTCATTATTGCCCTTATTTAGACATTTTCCCTAATTGCCCACCGATGGCTTTCAGTACTATAGACACACTATACGTCTGTTTATATGCTATGGCCCGTGGGCGGGGTGGGTGGTCTATTAGTTTTCTGTTGCTGCTGTAACAAATGACCATAAATTTAGCAGCTTAAGCACACAAATGTGTTATCATACATCTGAAGGAATAGAAGTGTGACTCACTGTGTTAAAATGATGAGGCTGCAGGGGCTGCATTCCTTTACGGAAACCAAGGGGAGAATCTGTTTCCAGCTTTTAAAGGTCACCCACATGCCTCTGCTGGGGTCCCCTTCCTCCACCTTCAAAGCTAATGTTGAATCTGTGACTTCTCTTCATTGTCTTATCTGCCTCTTCCACTTTTTTTTTTTTTGCGGTACGCGGGCCTCTAACTGTTGTGGCCTCTCCCGCTGCGGAACAACAGGCTCCGGACGCGCAGGCTCAGCGGCCATGGCTCACGGGCCCAGCCGCTCCGCGGCATGTGGGATCTTCCCGGACCGGGGCACGAACCTGTGTCCCCTGAATCGGCAGGCGGACTCTCAACCACTGCGCCACCAGGGAAGCCCCTCTTCCACTTTTAATGGCCCATGTGATTACAGGGGGCCCACCGAGATAATCCAAAATAACCTTCCCATTTTGAAGTCAGCGAATTAGCAAACTTAATTCCATCTACTGCTTTAATTCCCATTTGCCACAGAGCATAACATGTGCACAGTTTCCAGGGATTAGGGCATAGACTTCTTTGATGGGATGGGGCCAGGATTGGGGGAGGGTGTTGTTATTCTGCCTGCCACAGAAAACCACAAACCATCATAATGCCTAATATTTTCTGGCCCCTTGAGAACCAATTTTCACCCCACTGGGGACAGTATCACCCCTGCTGTGAACACATGCTCTGGACACCAGCTCTCCCATCACCTCCTTCTCTCTTCGTCTTTGGGCTTTCCAGCTGGGGGTCGATATCCTTCCAGACAAGAAATTCTTTGTATATTATAACAACTTTTCTAGATACACATGTGCATCTCAACGCACATTTTCCAAAATGAAATTAACAACACCCACATTTTTTTCAATCTAGAAAAGCCCACCCTTGACCTAATACATCACTGCCCACAAGAAGAGCCTTTTAATTATCCAGTCAGCCTACAAGGCGCATAATGGTGTCAAATAAAGCTTTCTCTATGTCATCATTAGAGATAATGGAAAACAAAATTTAGATTGGGAGGAAAAAAGTGAAACATACTTAAAAGTTTTTTTCTAGATTGTTCAGTGTTTGTGTCTCTTAAATGTACTTTTGCTATAAATAAACTGTCTCTGGGATTTCTTCTGAAATATGGAATATAGAAATTGCAGTTAAAAACATGCAGCCTCTAGGGAAATGATCCAGCATGTTGTTTCCTTTCTTTACTTCAGGTATTGCTGTGGAAGCAGCGAGAAGGCTGGTATTTTTAGGCCTGGAGGCTTTCCCCACTGAAGTCTTTTTCTTTCAAAAAAAAAAAAGCCTTGAGCCAAATCATCAGATTTCTGTTCTCTCTGTTACATCAATTAATGGTACCTGAAAATCCAATTCAATTTAATTTTCTTGAAGTGAAAACCTAGGGGAAAACTCTTCTTTTTCAAAGGAAACCCACCTGAAAAACCATCCTATCAAAAATGATTGCACTCTGGGCTTCAGGATGGCAGAACCAAAGTCACAGTAATGGTGTCTGGAAAATGAGACAGTTCCAAAGCACATTTATATCTACTTAGATAATTGCGTGGGAAGGAAGGCACTGATTCTATGCATTAAAAATAAAATCACTTATGATCGTCGGAGAGTTCTCTTCATAGAGATGAAGCGTCTCCATTTTCGTCTCAGCCATTTTAAAGTTAAAGTATCTGGTGATTCCACGCTACCCCTCCCTGCCCGCCTTTAAGATGATATTATGGAAAAGCCATGAGTCCATCAAGTAAGAATCCGATTCTTAACTAAATTGTGCAATAGGTCAAGTAGGTTTTCAATAAGCTTGGCTGGCCAACCCCCTTAAGCCCGACCTCATATCTATTTAATGAGGAGCCTTAGCTTGGCTGTACTGATGCTGTGGGTGCCAGGAAATTCCTTTTTGTAGTCTAAGTATACCCACAGACCACCCCAAAATTAAACCAGCTTTTCCTCATCTTCTGAAGGGTAATCTCTGCTTTCTGAACTAATAAGTAGCCAAGATGACCCATTAAACCCTTTTACTGGCTCAAATAGAAATAGTCTCCAAATCCAAAATATCAGACCACTTCTCACCACCTCCATCAGCAGCCCCTACTCCTTATCAAAGCTGCTGCTTCTCCAGACTTTTTCCGAAGACTCCCAGCTCCAATTTCCAGCTCTCCCCACTCCTGCCCTTCACAGTTCTCCATGATCCAGAGGGATCTTTTTGAAGTGTAATTATGTCACTCTTGTCAATTTCTCATCTCACTAGGGGTAAAATCCAAAATTCTCACCTCCCCTACCATGTGCCCCCTGACCTGTCAGCCAACCTTCTCTCTGACCTCATCTCCAGCCACTCCTGGCCCCCTCCTCGTATTCCAACCACACAGGTGCCCTCACTTTCTCTCAATCACAGCAAGTACAGCCCTGCCTCTGGGCCTTTGCACTGGCTGTTTCCTCTGCTTGGGATGTTCTTCCCCCAGATTTCTTTCTTTTTTTTTAAATTAATTTTTATTGGAGTATGGTTGCTTTACCCCCAGATTTCTGAATGGCTCATTCCTCCACTTCACTCAGACCTCTGCCTACTGCTACTGTTTTGGAGAAGCTTTCTCTGCTCACCTCATTCACAATAGTACATCTCTATCCGTCTCCCCCTTGGTCCAGTTTTATTTTTCTTCCAGATTCTTATGACCCTTTGATATGTAAGGATTTGTTCATAAATCTTCCTGCCTCCCTTCTCTCTATATATAATATGAATTCCAAGAGATTCGGGTTTTGCTTTGTTCACTGCTATATGTCATGTAACGGGACGTGTGCCTAATACATGTAGCTCAGTATATAATCTTTATTGGACAAATGTTTAATGAGCAACTCCTGTGTGGACAGTACAAGGACAGTACAAGGATGGCTCAGCTATGAGGGAGCCACTAGAAATAGTGATACTGCAAAGGAGTGAATGAATGGCATGTGGAGACGATGGGAGAATTCTGACTGAACCAGAAATCAGGTAACCTGTATTCCAGCCCAGTTATGCAGCTTATTAGTTTTGGAAATTTATGTTCCAAACTCTTGTATGCTTCTGTAAAAATGGAATTGATAATGTTTGCCACACCAAATCACTGCAAATATTAAGTGAAATAATGTAGATGAAAGTACTTAGTGAGACATGGCATCATCTGGACTTGGACCCATGGTTTCTGACTTTAAATCTAATGCTATTTCAACCCCTGCAGGTGCTTGGGAGAATCAGACAGCTAAGTCTGTTGAGAAATGGTTGAGTTCAAAGTACATTTGTACTCAAAATGGTGATCTCTGCTGTTGAGACTGGAAGCAGTTGGGTTCTCATCTTCTTAAAGTAGTTGCTGTTTTTCCTTTGCATTAACAGAAGAACAGATGTAAACCACTAATAGCATTTTATGCCCTAGCGAATGGCCTTCTGCAATCACGACTGTCATGACTTTTTTTTTTTTTTTTTTAGTAGATATTTACTGGTTACGGATGAGGTATATTCCGGTGCATTCGTCATCCCAACCATTTCATGCTCTGCAACATGAAGCCTACTTCCCGAATCCTTTGGTATCTGCTCCTTCTGCTACCTTTTGCAGCACATAACCTAAGGTTTTCAAAGTTCATGCCTTTGATGTGAATTTAATAATTAGCATCTGAGGTACTAGTTGTTGCAAGTCTCTTTTTTAGTAGGAACTTCTTTTGGAAGATACAAATCCCAGTAAGTGTTTCAAAATGTCTAGTTGTCTGATTGTGATTGAAAATGAAGGGTCCTGCGTTAGGTGGATATTTTCTTTTTTTTTAGTGGAAGTAATTTGACAGTCGTCTTAGAGAGACCTTTAAGTAAACTGAATTGTGTCATCTGAGAAAAGATGATGCACACATTTATTTTCTATCTTCATTCACACAGCTGAGCAATACCCTGTGTGTAAAGGCATGTACTGTGGGTTGAGATAACCATTCGTGCTAAGAATATATTTCTTACTTCATTGTTTCCTGACATTCTCAATCAGATAAGACTTACAGAATTTGCACTATATATATATATATATATATATATATATATGTATTCATACGTATAACTTATCTTGATGAAAATTTAATTTTGAATTTTATTACATTCATATCGAAGTTATACAATTAGGGTTTTAAAGTTACTTTACTTCTTGAAATGTTCTCTGGCTTTTATGTTACATTATAGTAACAAATAATAGCTAGATTTGCATTTAAAAATGTACCAATTAAGCTATTGTGCTACAAATGGATTTTTCTGAGTAGATCGATATAAAATACATGGTGTCTAGTTTTTATATGGGCTGTGAGAGCTATCTAAACGTGTTAATATGAACAAACGGATATTTCTTTTTTAAAAAAACAAACAAAATGTAATAGGAAAAATCAAGAATATCAATTACATTTAATGGCATTATAGAAGCTTTGTTTTGAGCTGTAAAAGCTACCAAAAAAGGGCTTCCCTGGTGGCGCAGTGGTTGAGAGTCCGCCTGCCGATGCAGGGGACACGGGTTCGTGCCCCGGTCCGGGAAGATCCCACATGCCGCGGAGCGGCTGGGCACCTGAGCCATGGCCGCTGAGCCTGCGTGTCCGGAGCCTGTTGCTCCGCAACGGGAGAGACCACAACAGTGAGAGGCCCGCGTACCAAAAAAAAAAAAAAAAAAAAAAAAAAAAAAAAAGCTACCAAAAAAGAAAAATGACTGTCTTTCTCAAAGAACAAACAGCTATTATTTATAATTTATTACTTTAATTAATCCTTTTAATTATAAATGCATAAAATAATGAATTGTTCCTTTCAACAACGATGGGAAGAGAGGTCATGTAAAATTATTTTAGAAATTTTCAAAGTACATAAATACTTTGAATAAAGAAAATAATACATGGCTCTAAAGTAATGAATTGCTCTCATTTTACATTTATGTCTTTGTGGTTATAAGAGGCCAAGGACTCCTACATTTTTTTCTCTCTTGCTGTTTTCTTTCAGAAGAGTCCAGTCATTTAAAATTTTGTCATACTTTCATCAAACATGAATATTAAACTCTCACAGATTGGTAATAAATATATATGCTTTGAGCAGTATTCTAATCTCAGTTGTCTGGGTCTGGCTTCCTGCGCGGGCCTCTCACTGTTGTGGCCTCTCCTGTTGCGGAGCACAGGCTTCGGACGCGCAGGCTCAGCGGCCATGGCTCACGGGCCCAGCCGCTCCGCGGCATGTGGGATCCTCCCGGACCGCGGCACGAACCCGCGTCCCCTGCATCGGCAGGCGGACTCTCAACCACTGCGCCACCAGGGAAGCCCGCAATATGTACTTTTAATTTAAAATATTTTTGTTACCAAGAAAGAAAGAAATAGCTTGTTTTGCTTAAATTTTTAAGATTGGCTTTCCGTATTAATCAAGGTAGATTAATCCATTAATCTATATTAATCCAGGTGGAGGTAGTTCATTACTTTTACTTATTAGCTTTATTACTTTCAATTTCATCCCATGACAGAATAGTCAAATAGAGCTATATTAGTTCAAGTCACTGAATTCGAGTATTTATAAAGGGTTTCTCTTTGAGCACTTTCAATTAAACAAAATAGTTTGGGGAGTATGAGATCTGATTTTTGCTAATGGACAGGTAATTTAGGGTGCTTTAGATTCAAATTACATGCCTGCTACAATGTAGTTTAAATGTGTATCTTCAAAGTAGTGTTTTACTTTTTTTTTTTTTTTTTTTTTTTTTTTTTTT
>NW_006772098.1:196540-226090 GCF_000442215.2 Lipotes vexillifer
GTTGCAGAGCACAAGCTCCGGACGCGCAGGCCCAGCGGCCACGGCTCATGGGCCCAGCCGCTCCGCGGCATGCGGGATCCTCCCGGACCGGGGCACGAACCCGTATCCCCTGCATCGGCAGGCGGACTCCCAACCACTGCGCCACCAGGGAAGCCCAGTGTTTTACTTTTTAACTGCCTAGAGGAAAACTGAGAAATAAGGAAAGAAAATGGGGAAATATTGTTTGAAAAGACCCCACTTAAAGTAATCTGCTTGTTTATCTTTCAGCTCAAATTTTGCATTCTGATGCAATATCCCAGAAATACTTGAGCTATATATTATAGCTCAAAGAACAGGCACAGCAATTCCAAAGCTCAGTAGAACCATCTTCCTGGTCATAAACTAGACTGGTTGGGATTTTTCACATTATAAATCACCTACCACACAAAATAAGTAGTCCATAAATTGGTAAGTAGGTTTTAAAAAAGTGCTTATGGGAAACTGAAAACTTTTGCAGTGCTCAGAACAAGTAAGATGAGAATGACTTGGAGCCTACAATCTCCAGGTTACCGCAGGGAGGGGATGAGGACTCCAGTGAAAGGAAGATAACTTTTGTCTCCCTGTGTTTCCACAAAGTGCATTCTTTGGGCTCTCAAGTCACTCAACAACTTCCCTTACCTTGGCAGGAAAATCTGGGAGGTTCACCCAAAATTCTTCTGTTTCTTTATTACACCCTTGTGGTGGCTGATGTAGCCCCCTCTTGGTTTCCATGGCAGCATCCATCCTAATGGCCAGACTGGGGGCTTTGAGTGGCTTGGACCCAGGGGTTATCATCACTCACAGGTTTGCTGTGTGGTCACCAGTATTCGTCCCTGGTGTCATTACTCCTTTCTTAGTCTATAGCTAACATGGTCTCCCTCTACTAGGTTCTTTTTTTTCCCTTTCAATGTTGCTGTAGTTCTTATTGTTTTACCATCTCTTCAGGTATGGCTTTTATTTATTTTACTCCATGTCTTGAAAAAATCCATGCTAGATCTCATGGTCAGGGTCATAGGACACTTGAGATGCAGAATTGGCACTTCCTGCTCATAATGAACTTGCACCCTAGGAGAGGCTCAAATGTTTAGCCCCTTCCATCCCCAGAATGAGTCATTTTCCCACCCCAGATTTTCAAAAGTTTTATTCTTGGGACTCAATAATTATTTCCCTTATTCTTTTATTTCTCTGAAGAGGCTTACCGGGAACTCTATGAACAAAGAACTCCAGGAAGTCTAATAGTTGCATTTATGAAAGGGATAACCTTTTCAGAACTCTCATGAGCCATCTAGTAGAATTGCTACAATAATTGTTCTTTTAAAAGGACAGAACTCTCAGGTATATATAAAGAAATGGACTTAACAAGGTGAATGTTCTTAAGACATAAGAAAATGTCCTTTTGTTGGGGATGCTGTCGGCAATGAACTAGAAGTTAAACTCGGTTGCTTAGTTTCTTTTTCTGTAGCTTTAGGAAAATATGTAAATTTGTACACCTTCATGATTTTATTTTCCTTTCCCTTGTTAATTTTGGGGTGGATGTCATGCTCATGGTGAAGAATCTGTCACATAGAAGCTCAGTTTTCCCTGAGAGGAATGAATTGGCTATTGGAATAAAAATTATCTTGAATAATTAGAATTTTAAGAACATTGATAACCATTAAACTATAATAGAACTAAACATGAAACTTCAGTGGTAATGTGGCCAGCCTGTTTAATCTCTATATAACAAATAAAATCATGACTATGGAGAATCAAGTTTTGTAGCCATTTTTACACCTTTTAGAGGACAAGAAATCCCCCTTGCCCCAGTGGTGTCTCAGTCTGATCTCAGAAAAACACTTTAAATATACTTTTTCCATAAACATGAACAAAGTAAAAGAAGGCTGAATGTACTCATCTTTATGTTCATGTCTTTTACCTGTTTTCTGTTTCTTATTGATTTATAAGCATTCGTATATTCTAGATCTGTGTTGTTTACTCTAGTAGTTACGTGGCTGTTGAGCACTTGAAATGTGACTTGTCTAAACTGAGATGTTTTGTAAGTGTTAACATAAAAATTGAATTTGAAGCCAGTATTAAAAAAACGTAAGCTATCTTATTACCAAGTTTTATACTAATTACTTGTTGAAATGATTACATTTTTAATATATTAGAGTAAATAAAACATATCATTAAGTAATTTTTGTCTGTTTCTTTTGATGTTTTTGAAAGTGACTATTAGAAAATTTAAAATTGCATATGTGGTTCACATCATATTTCTATTGGATACCACTGTTCTAGCCTTATACCAATCTTCAGTAAGTAGCATATCTTTGTGTACGTGTATGTGTGGTTTGTCTTTCTCTTCATGGTATGTGTTGATGAGGAGAAGACATGGCTCTGGTTGCAGAGTAGAGACTGTAGGGGGCCAAGGAGAGAAGTGAATGAGTTCCAGAATATTTGTGGGAAAACTGCTGATGGGTGAGTTGTGGTGAGCAGTGACATGGAATTGTCAAGGGTGACTTGGGTTTTTAGCTAAACAATGGTGCCATTTACTGTGATGGGAAGACTAAAAGGGGAATACATTAAGTGGGGAAAACAAAGTGATTTTTGAGCTGTTAAGTTTGATGCAGCCATGTGGAGTTATAAATTGGGTAAGTAAATCTGGAATGCTCATAGTCTAAATTCCCCATGAGTAAGAGAATGAGGCTGTCTCTGTTAGCTCTTTCAGTGTGTATAATAACCACAAAAATCTCCGTGGCATATAACCAAAAGCATTTATTTCTCATGCATTTGTGGAACAGGTGGGATTCAGCTGATCTGGGTTGGGCTGGGTTTCTCAGTGCAGGCTGGGCTCTGGTCTGGTCCAAAGGAGTTTACTGTGGGGTTCAGGCTTAAGATGCAGTGAAAGAACCTCTTCATATCACTGTCATGATGCTCACGACAGAATGACATTCTCATGTGGACACACCCATTACCTTGTCAGCCTCAGCTGGAATTGGCATATAATCATATTTGCTCTTACTCCATTGTTCAAATAAAGTCGATGGCCAAACCCAATGTCAATGGGATTGGGCACTAAACTCTGCCCACTTTAGCCATTAATAGTGAAAAAGCATGTGGCAAAGTTTGTAGATATATAAGGCATCAGGGTAAGGGAGGGTGTGAGTAAAGAATTATTTTTTTAATTATTTTTTTTTTTTGGCCACACCGCGGGGCTTGTGGGACCCTGGTTCCCCGACCGGGGATCGAACCCGGGCCCTCTGCAGTGGAAGCGGGGAGTCCTAACCACTGGACCACTAGGGGAATTCCTGTGAGTAAAGACTTTTGATCAAGGATTCACTTTACCACAAAGATTAACTTTTTCAGATCAGAATAAGGGCTCCAAAAGGCTTGTTTGAAAAAGATTCTCCAGAGTTAGTAGATATTCCTGATAACTTTTGTAGTCTGACAGTGAAGCAGGGTGAGTCTAGATGTGAAGAAGAGTGATACTGAGGATATAATAATAATCAATAGATACAGGTGGACAGATGAGCTGGCAGGATGCCTGATGCTTCCGGGTCTGTTCATTGCTGACCTCTGTGTGATTAGCCTGACTGAATGGATGAGCAGAATGAGCCTTTGAGAAGCTGCTTCACAAACTGGAAAAAAAAACAACGGGAGGACTTGCTTTTGACCTTTTGAAAGTTGCTTAACTTTCTTGATCCCTATATCTCTTGTTTGTGAAGTGGAAATGAAAAATCTGATTTTTAGGGTTTTGTGTGTATGAAAATGAAATAACTATGTAAAACACCTAAATACTTGCTAGTATTGTCTTTTGTTCTTATCTCTGTGTCCTGCAGATAACTGTTTTTGCCAGTAACACTTCATTGTATTTATTTGTTCACATCTTTCTCCTCAGTCTTCCCAAACTACCACCCTTTTGAGGATAAGATCACATTTGTAATTGTAATATCTAGTACAATACGTGGCACACAGTAGGCACTCGGCAAAATTTTCTTTGACAAATTGAATGACTTCATTTTTATGTTATAGGGACAAGGGAAACAAAGGCGTGTCTTAAGTTGTGGCTGCCAACTTTCTCTTGAATGACTCTATTATGAATTATTTTACCAAGTAGTAAAAGGCCTTATAAAGTATCTGGCACTTACTATGAGCTTAGTAAATCTTATCTTTCTTTCTTTTCCATCTGCAGATTTTTAGAAGGAACAAGAATGCATGAGCCCCGTCCCATGGAACATCACAACACCATAACTTCTTTAATTAACACATATTTTAACCAACCTAAAAGTTCCCTTTTGTGAATTCTACTAAAGCCGATTCTACTAAAGTTCATTGTACTAAACAAATCCGGTAAGTGCTTTAGTATTATAACGGCCAGAGAAGTTTCATTGCTCTGGTGGATTCTCAGAAGGGTAGCTGAAATATGACTATATCAGATAGTTACATAAGAGCTGCTCCCCCAAGTTTTCCTATAGTGAATTTATCCTGGAAAAAAAATTTTCACTGTTTATCAAAATCATCATCCTAAGTAAACTCACCTAGGTAGTGCTCATTATATGACACAGATTTAATGTCCTTTAGGATGCTATATGCCTATCTTACTGATAAATTCCTGTAATAAAAATAAGTATGAATATCACCAAAATTAATGAATTTGTGCTGCAAAGTACACCATCAAGAACATGAACAGACAACAAACAGAAAAGGAGAAGATATTTGCAAGTCATGTATCTGGTAAGGAACTTGCATTTTGAACATAGAAGTTATACAACTTAATAATTAAAAGGACAAATAACCCAGGTAAAAAAGCAAAGGAGGGCTTCCCTGGTGGCGCAGTGGTTGAGAGTCCGCCTGCCGATGCAGGGGAAACGGGTTCGTGCCCCGGTCCGGGAAGATCCCACATGCCGTGGAGCGGCTGGGCCCGTGAGTCATGGCCGCTGAGCCTGCCCGTCCCGAGCCTGTGCTCCGCAACGGGAGAGGCCACAACAGTGAGAGGCCCGTGTACCACAAAAAAAAAAAAAAAAAAAAAAGCAAAGGATCTGAACAGACATTGCTCCAAGATGAAAAAATGGTTAACAGACACATGGAAAGATATTCAATATCATTAGTCATTAAGAAAATGCAAATCAAAGCCACGATAAGCTACCACTACACACAGACTAGTATGGCTATAATCAAAAAGACAGAAAATAGCAAGTGTCGGTGAGGATGTGGAGAAATTGAAACTCTCATACATGGCAGGTGAGGGTGTAAAAGGGTGAAGGATCTTTAGAAATCCAGTTTGGCCATTCTTCAAAATGTAAAGCATAGAGTTACCATTATGACCCAACAATCCCACTTTTAGGTATATATACCCAAAAGAAATGAAAGCGTATGTCCACACAAAAACCTGTAAATAAATATAGCAGTATTATTCATAATAACCAAAATAAATAGATTAAAACTAATTCAAAATAATAATATTAAAATAATATTCAAAATAGTAATAATAATTCATAACAATTCAAAATAACCAAAATTGGAAACAACCCAAATGTCCATAAACTGATGAATGGATAAACAAAATATGGTACATGCATATAATAGAGTATTATGCAACAATGAAAAGAAATAAAGTGCTGATACATGCTATGATACAGATGAACTTTGAAGACAATGTTAAGTGAAAGAAGCCAGTCAAAAAAAAAAAAATACATGTATGAATCTGTTTGTATGAAATGTCCAAAATAGACAAATCAATAGAGACAGAGAGGAGATTAGTGGTTGCCTAGGGGAAGGGGATAAGAATGAGGAGTGCTTGCTAATAGATATAGGGTTTCTTTTGTGTGTGATAAAAATATTCTTTGGGGGTGATGGATGCACAACTCTAAATATACTGAAAAACACTGAATTATACGCTTTAAATGCGTCAGGTGTATAATGTGTAAATTGCATCTTGGTAACATTGAAACACCAAGTATTAGAATAAATGCATGCAAGGTTCGGTCGAGAAAACCTATCTATGTCGGTCGAGAAAACCTATCTATGGAATTAGCTAGAGAAAAGGTCAGGCTAGTCTTAAATTTTTATTCCATTAATAACAGAGCAATATTGCTTCCGTAGTGCATTGAGTGTCTATCTGGTTGTGCTCTAAGTTTTGGTAGACAGTGGTTAATAAAAGAAAGAAGGCATATGTGTTTATCAAACTTGCATTCTTGCAGTAGCAGGAGAAGCAACACAATGAAAAGCTGAAAATAAGAAATAATTTCAGATAGTTATAAATAACATGAAGAAAAGGAAAGAGGAACATTGAACATAGCAAGACTGGGAGTGGGGAAAGGAGGGATGGGGCTGGCCTCATTGACATTTGGGCTGAGACACAGATGCTCAGAAGTCCTGGGAAGAACTGGGGAATAGGGCTCCACGCAGAGGAAAGGGTCCTGTAAAGGCTCTGTGGTGAGGAAGGCTCTGGCTGTGTGTCTGGAGCAGTGAGTGAGGGGCAGAAATAGGTTAGGAGTTGGGGTTGCATAGGACATTACTGGAAGTTTGGATTTTATTTTCAGGGCAATGGGAAAACATCGAAGGATTTGAGGGAGAGGAGTGATATGAGAAAGCTGTTACTTTTTTTGACCTGTCTACACCTAAAAGCAGCATCTGCTTCTAGATATGATTTAAATGATAATTTTCTGAACTTGATACTGAGTCTGAAGCTCTAATGGGATGAAACTTTTGAGAGAGACGGTGAGTTTGCATGTGGGAAAAATGTAATTGTGACTAGAGGACAAAATATGATTGAAAAACATGGCAATGATATTTGGCAGCTCCTTCCCTTAAGAGGAGCTATTCCCCTTATGTGGTGGAAGTGACATTGTTTGAGTTCTGGGCACTAGACCTTAAGTGGCCTTAATCCAGTTGGAACACTGCCTTTATCTTGGATTATCTGGGTTGGCCCTTAATCTGATGACTGTGTCCTTATAAGAAACAGAAGAGGAGAAGACACAGATAAAAACGAGAAGATGGTGTGAAAATAGAGGCAGAGATTGGAGTGATGCTGCCACAAGCCAAGGAATGTTTGGAGCACCAGAAGCTGGAAGAGGCAAGGAAGGAGTCTCTCCTCCACCCCAGACTCTTCACCCAGATCATTGCTCTACCAACACCTTGATTTTGGACTTCTGGATTCCAGAACCGTAAGAGAAAAAATTTCTGTTATTTTAAGCCACAAAGTTTATGGTAATTTGTTATGGAAGCCCTATAAAACTAATATAGGCAGATATTTAAGAATATTGCAGGGTCATATGGTAAGTGATCATGTACCTGTAAAAAAAAAAAAACCTCCTAAACTGTTTTCCAGAGTGACTGTACCATTTTATATATCCCAACAGCGATGTAAGAGAGTTGCAGTTCCTCCACATCATTGTCAACACTTGGTATTGTCAGTCTTTTTTATTTTAGGCATTCTGTTGGTAAAGATGATGTTAGGAACTGAATGACTGAGTCCTTCCCAAATTCATGTTAAAATCTAATCTCCAATGTGATGGTATTTGGAGGTGGGGCCTTTGGGAGGTAATTAGATCATGACGGTGGAACACTCGTAATGGGATTATTGCCCTTATAAAAAAGACCAGAGAGTTTAATAGCTCTCCTTCTGCACTGAAATGAGCAGGTGGAGACGTTCACAGCAAATGGCATTGATTACTCAGTGAAACTATGACAGAATGTCTGTGTCCTATAGGCTCAGGAACATGGTGACATTTTATTTTGTCTATTGCATGGTAGAAAGAAAGCTTCTCAGGTATGTGAAATCCAGGAAAAATGGTTGCTCTCACATACTCCACATACTCCAGTTTGCTGCCACTGCTGTCTTTTGAAGTACAAAGTATTTGTGTTTGGTCCCAAAGATGGAGGGCAAATTTGATGCTACAATTTTACCTGAGAGTCAATTTACACCATCCACAGTCTAACTTAGAAAAAAATTCATCTTAACAGACAGAAAAGATATCGTCATAAATAATAATCAAGTAACAATCAAGCCTCTAAAAAGAGAGTATTTAATTGCCAAAAGCGAATACCACCCTAAATCATAGCGGCAAATGCCCAAGGAACACTCCAAAACCAAAACAGTAACTATAGTACTTATTGGCTTTCAGGGCCAACCTAATTTTCCTCTTTGGCGTTATACTCATTCACGGGGCGGGTATATTTGGCTGCTTAAATACCGTGCCATTTGCCAGTATCTATAAATAGCTGTTTATTATTGAGTCTTCAGACAATAACCTGCAATTCTACATCATTTCCCCATTTCATTTACCAATATACCATGTAGTGGGAAAATAACTTTTTTTAAAATTTCACGAAGATGTCAGGAATGGTTACAACATGGAATTATGATTCTGTTATTTTACTTTTGCAGCATGTAATACATTAAATATTAATGTATGATGATGATTCCCTGAGAAAATTTAATTAAATTAGGTTGGCCCATCTCCTAGACTGTTAATTACTATAATATCAACTAGAGTTGAATATGAATATTGCATATGCCAAAACAGACAAATGAATTTTTGGGATACTGAGAATAGCCATGTAATTTTGAGGTCCTGATGGGATTTGGCTATGAAAGCAATGTGAGATTGAATCCCCCTGATATTTTTATCTTGGGTTTGCTGTTCCTGTTTCTACATTTAAAAATCATAGACCCATTGAAAAACATTTAAATTCTACTGGCAGTTTTACTTCACTTTTAGTTTCTTGTCCTATGATTTCTTCTAAAGGGTAGGCTTTTGCTTCTGTTTTTCTTTTTACTTTTTTGGTATTTTTATGTGACTTTTGTTTCAGAAATATCTTTTTAAAACAAATTTATACACTATATATTTTAGAGTAGTTTTAGGTTTGCAGAAAAATTTAGTAGAAATTAGAGAATTGAGTAGAAATTAGAGGATACCCCTCCCTCCTGCTAGATTGTCTTCCAAAGAGGCTGTACCATTTTGTATTCCCGCCAGCAATGAATGCGAGTTCCTGTTGCTTAATGTCCTTACAAGTATTTGACATTGTCATTGTTTTGGATTTTGACCATTCTAATAGGTTTGCGGTGGTCTCTCAATGTTGTTTTAATTCCCAGTGCCCTTATAAATATGATGTTGAGCACCTTTTCATATGCTTATTTCCATCTGTATATCTTCTTTGGTAAGGTTCTATTGTGGACTTGAGAGAGTTCTTTGTATATTTTGGATACAAGCCCTTATTGGATATGTGTATTTCAAATATTTTCTCCAACTCTATGGCTTGTCTTCCCATTCTCTTAACAGCGTATTTCCCAGGGTAGGAGTGTTTAATTCTAATGAAGTCCTACTTAATCAATTTTTTTGTTTGGTGCTGTATCTTAAAAGTCATCACTAAACCCAATACCACCTAGATTCTCCCATATGTTTTCTTCCAGTTTTATAGTTTTGCATTTTACATTTATGTCTGATTCATTTTGAGTTAATTTTTGTGAAAGGTATAAAGTCTGTGTCTAGTTTTTTTGTTTGTTTTCTTTTCTTTTTTGCTTTTTTTTTTTGCATGTGGATGCCCAGTTGTTCCAGCACCATTTGTTGAAAAGACTATTCTTTCTCCATTGAATTGCCTTTGTTCCATTGTGAAAGCTCAGTTGACTATATTTGTGTCAGTCTATTTCTGGGCTCTCTATCTGTTGCATTGATCTATTTGTCTATTCTTTTGTCCATTCTGCACTGCCTTGATTACTCTAGCTTTACAGTAAGTCTTGAAATTGGGTAGTGTCAGTCCTCTGATTTTGTTGTTCTTCTTAAGTATTGTGTTGGCTATTCTGTCTTTGGTCTTCCGTATAAACTGTAGAATGGGTTTGCTGCTTTGCACAGAGTAACCTGCTGGAATTTTGACTGGATACTCTCTCTTTTTATTTTCCAGTCCCTGTGATTCAAATTTCTTCTTCTTTTCACTCCTATTGTCTTGATAAGACCCTCCCTTTTTTCTCTTCCTTTTGTTATTCCATCGAAACAGGAAATTAGCATACACACCCTTCTCTAAGATATTTACAACTCATTTTCAAAAGGGTTGAGCTTTCCCTAGTCCTACAAGTGAGTTTTGAAGGCTCCTTCTTACCTTGTTCAAGGAGAACATGAACTCTTTCCAGGCTTATTTTTTATTCCCTATCAATGATTCACTTATTCCAAACAGCTAAGAAATCTGTAAATTTGACAGGAGTCAAAAGTAGCTATTTATCGGGACTTCCCTGGTGGGCACTGGTTAAGAATCTGCCTGCCAATGCAGGGGACACGGGTTCGAGCCCTGGTCCGGGAATATCCCACATGCTGTGGAGCAACTAAGCCCGTGTGCCACAACTACTGAGCCTGCGTTGTAGAGCCCGCGAGCCACAACTACTGAAGCCCGTGTGACACAACTACTGAGGCCCGTGCGCCTAGAGCCTGTGCTCTGCAACGAGAGAAGCCACCGCAATGAGAAGCCCGCGCACCGTAACGAAGAGTAACCCCCGCTCGCCACAACTAGAGACAGTCTGTGCACAGCAATGAAGACCCAACACAGCCAAAAATAAATACAAAATTTAAAAAAAAGTAATAAAAAATAGTAGCTGCTTATCAATGTGAGAAAATATTGACACATTTTCTTTACCATGTTAGCTCATCACGCCATTTCTGTTGACAGCTCTCACACACAGAGATTTCTTTTTGCCTACATTGTGCCTACATCCCTATACCAAACATGATCATGGGTTTCCATAAACATAGCTAAATGCCAAGTTTTGGTGTCCCGCCGGGCATAGCTGACACTGCAGGACACTTTTTCCAAAGAGTATCCTGCCTGCCTGCGTGATCAGCTGCAGGTAGAGCCGTAGTCAGTAAAATACTCACCAGCAAAGTATTTTAAATTGGAAATACAGAGCTTATATTGAGCTTGATGTCAGGAACACAGTCACAACAGAGCATGGAGCAGCATTCACAAATCTTATCTACTGCATGTGCAATGGCAAAATCAAACATGACCTTTAAAAATAAAACTCAAGTCAGTATCTGTATAGGTTCTGTGCATGCGTGTATGTGTGCACACACATGTGCATTCACAGGCATGCGGGCACATGTGGGCAGTCTTTTTCAGCTCCCAGCTCCCAAGGACAGAGACCTTATTTTTCCTATTCACTATATATGAATAAATGAATGAATGAATGAACATCTCATATATGAATGGACAATTTCACAAATGAAGAATTCTATCACTTTTCCATTTTAATACTAGTCATCAGGTACTTGTTGGGAAAATTTTGGTCTTCTCTATCATTCTGTGAGTCTCTTGAGGGCAAGGGCTGTGTGGTCCCAATCTCTATGCCTCCAGCTCCTGGTACTGTGCCAGGAACACAGCACTCATTAAATCCTTTCAAGAGTAATAAATAATTATTGTAAATCGACTATACTCCAATAAAAACAGTAATAAATAATTAACTGGAAGGTGGCCTCAATGAGAAATTCACTTGTGTGTGACCACTTAAAACTTTTTAGAAGCTAAAAATGGAAAGAAAGGAGAACAGGAAGAAAAATATTTCCTAAGGAGTCACGCGCACGCTTCTCTAGGCACCTGTCTTGCTTCACCTGCCCTCAGTGTAGGTAAAATGTGGGGAAAGCTTTTCATTAAATTGTATCAATTTTATGATACTGAAATAAGAGAAGCAGAGGCAGAAAGATATTTGGGGTATAGAAGAGGCCGATGAAGGAATAAAGGAGAGGACATGAGATAGACAAGCAAGGGGAATCAGCAAGAAGTTGCCTTTATTAACTTAGGAATATTGAACTCGTGCCACGGTAAAGTCCTTTTAGTGTGGTTTCTTTAAAACAGGTGTGATCCTGGAAGAGGACCAAAGAATAGGAAGCCCTCCAGAGGAGTCAGGAGTAGCTGCTCTGTTAACCTGAGCAACCGTACGTCAGGTTAGAGTTGGTCGCCAGGGTCAGTGGCCCTGAGGAGAAGAGCGGCCACAGTTGATGACACCACCTGGTTGAAAAGAATTTTAAAAAATATCTCAAGGTGATTATTTAATGCAGAGTCCCCTGCAAATATTTCCCATGTCTTGCTGAAGTTCACGGTTGAGCTTTGAAAACTTTTTAGTGTCAGCAAAATCATCATTAAACAAATTCTCTTTTTCCCGGTAGCCACAGCATTAAGAATAATCCTAAATTTCCGCTAAATGGAATCTTGGCATAGCAAAGGAAATCTTTTCCTGAGTTAAACCATCAGCCAAGGCCAAAACAACCAAAAATAAGTTCTGTGAACATTTGGAGGAACACATCTTACAGTATGAAGCACAACATTGCCCATAACCTGTTATGTAATATAGCTACCGCTTCAGTTTTTACAGCGGAAGGGACCCTTTTAAGGATGCATTGTGTTAAGGGCACTTCCTTTGTACCCTTGTTGCCAAATCTAAATAGAAAGAAGTATTTCCTTGGGTTATGAAACCCAAGGTGTTGTGTGTGTGCTTGTAACGAGTTAGTACTCTCTTCGGGATTATCTCCACCCTGTCTGTTACCATCTTTAATCTTTTCTTTCTATTATTGTCCAAATTATAACTTTTCTCTTATTATTCCTCTACCTATTATACTATTAGCAGTATCATTATGTTCAGAGAGCAGATTCTCTAGCCATATTTATTTTAACTTTAAAATCTAGTTCTTAAGTTGTTGTGGAGAATGTTGGTATATATTTTCCATTACTTTAAAATCTCTGTACTACTGAATATTATTTGCCACTATCACTCATTGAATCCATTCACCTATATTGATTGATATGAACAAAACAAATACATCACATTATTTGCCTTCCAAATTGATAAACCAATTCAATAAAATAAAAATAACTATGCTATTAAATGGTACAAATTAATGCTTTTCTACTTACAGAAGTACTTTATCCTAAATAAAATCAGATAGTTTAATATCTGCATTTAATACATTGGTTTTCAATTTTGAATAGAGCCTATGAAATCAGTGTAACATGTATTTAATTGCTTCCACTATTTTCACTTTGTCTGTTTATCAGTTTCTGTCTTTCTGTAGTCTATACACTAAGAATTCTGGAACTTTAATGCAAGAGAAATCATAACCATAAAATTTGGAGATTTGAGTATGAGAGAAGATTGGAGATTTCAATATTTAATCCACTTGAATCTCTGCAGAGATTGATGCTCACCTATGTTTCTTCAATCCTCCTTTATCTATTTCCTACATGTTTTTCTACTTAAAATTTGTTATTTGAATAGAATTTCAACTAATATGTATTAATATCTTTTCGTGAGAAATCTACAATTTACTTTAGTGTAGCAACTTGTTTAATTTATTAAATTATTTATGTTTTCAACCTACTTTGTTAATACATTCTATTATGTATTATGTTTTATATCATTATTTATGCTTTTCCAGCTAGAAAAGCTGGAAAACTTTTCCAGCTAGAAACTTTTCCAGCTAGAAACTTACCTGTGAACAACTGAAATACTTGAGATCAATTTTTGCAACAGTAGATATTTCATTTCAAAGTCCAGGCAGCTCAACATGCCACAGATAAAGTAATGAAACCCTTCATCTGTAGAAACCCAAGGTAAATCTTTTCACCTTTCCAAAGGTTCACTCGCTCCATTTGATAAGAAGTTTTTGAAAGTAGAAAACAACTTTCACTCTTTACATGCAAAGTTTCTTGAAAGAAAAAGTGATTTGTGTTAACTCAAAGGCATTTCTCTATATTTGGGTGACCTTATTTGGTTTATACGTGGTCCTTAGAAAGTGTGGTCTGATTTTGTGAATTCAAGATGGGAAATCCATGCCGAAGGATCCAGGCAGACTTAGAATCAGTTCCTGAGTGAAAATGTGGCAATTTTCAGAACATAAAAATGTAGAATTTCAATGGCACTGTCGGAGTATCTTCAGAATACACCCAAGTGTTATCACTGATGGGTTAAATAATAATAATTGCTTAACTCTGCTATCCTAAGTATGATCCTCAGACCACCAGCATCAGCCTGTTTGGGGAGCTTGTCAGAAATTCAGACCTTCAAGGCCCACACCAGACCCACTGAATCAGAATTTAATTTTGAGAAGCACTGGCTTAATCAACTTCCCAATTCAGAAGGTGAAAATTCATGCCCATCAAATGGTGTGTTTTGTGTAGGGTTAAAAACAGGCAGTTTAAACAACTTAATGAAAGCCACAATTTGTTGGTGAAGTCAAGCCAGTTTACATAGTTAAATCATTTGTAGGAGAAAATAGGAAAGTTTAACTTTACATAAGGAGTGTTCTCAGGAGCAGGTGCAATTTAAGACACGTGTTGGTCCGCCCACTGCCAGGCCATCCAGATGAAAAAGGAAAGAATCTCACAAGTCATACAGAGACCCTCAATTCTAGACATCTGGTCCACCTTCCAGAAATTTGGTGATTTGACTTTAATAAATTTTCATCAAGATTTTTTTTCTTTTTTTTAATCAAGATTTTTGTCCCCCTATTATGCAGCCTAAACTCGGTCCCTAGCTCCCTTACAGAATTCTCCAGAAGACATAGCATTTATGTATCAACTACTGTATTTCTGTGGGGAAAAAGTGGAGCTCTTTTCCTGTGTCATTGTAGATTTCTTGAAGCTTCCAGCAACTGGCCAGTGAGCTCCCACATGATCCGGGTGTTAAACTGTTGAATAATGGATCTTGAGGTGGTGTTCTCTGATACAGCACTTCAACTGAAGCATATTTAGCATTTTTCACCAATGCATTATTTCCAGAAAAAGTACCTAGAGATATCTGCACCTAGAGAAGAGAGACACTGATTTTACTTTTAAATTTTCTTACTAGAGGGAGAGTGAATTCTGATCTTAGTTTCATAATTGGAAGCACCTAGTACATCTGTTCCTAAGCAGATAAAGGGCAATAGTTTCTGAATTGAATTAAGTCAACCATTATTTTATCACTAAATTACTGGAGTGGTCTGTTTATCCTTCTAGCTCCAGCTGGAATATTTTAGGATTAGAGGTGACCCTGATAAAGTAAATAATTGTCCTCATTTTACTGATCTAATTTGTTTATTGTCCTGATAAAATCCTGGCTTATTTCCCCTGGTTTTTAGATGCAGTTATTGGAACTTTCATGAAACCAGGTGAATCCTGATCCAAATTATGTATGAGCTAGTATCTGTTTTGCCAAAGACAAAGACACATTAGCCTATTTTGACTGAGACCACATTTCTTCAACTTAGATTTGCTTTAATTTTGAAAAAAAGAACTTAGAAAAGGCTAGATTTACAGTCCAACTCATTTCACGTGCAAGCAAAGTTGTGAAATATTAGATAAATATTATGACTGTAACAATAATACTTTAACAATAAATGTAAATTGTAAGATTCATTAATAGTTTTCCAGAAAAAAAAAACTCTTGAAAATATTACTTTCTTTTCTAGCTACTTTGAGTGTGGTGATGTCACATATATATTTATATTTTCAGAATCTGTGTGGTTTCAGATCTTCTCCCCAATTGTTTCTCTAAAATGTGTAGATTTCTTTACCTCTTGGAGTGAATGAATAAGGAGAATGTCGTGTATTAGCTTTCTGCACAGTCGCTCAAAATCTACTGTCAGGCATGGAGCTAGGCTCTCGGGGAGAAAGTCCCTACCCTTTTAGAATATAGATTCTGCTTAATTTCTCATTAAAGCACACTCTGATCTCATCTCTAAAACTTGTCTTAAACGTAAGAGTTTAAGAATCAAAAGAGTAGGGCTTCCCTGGTAGCACAGTGGTTGAGAGTCCGCCTGCCGATGCAGAGGACACGGGTTCGTGCCCCGATCCGCGAGGATCCCACGTGCCGTGTAGCGGCTGGGCCTGTGAGCCACGGCCGCTGAGCCTGCGCGTCCAGAGCCTGTGCTCCACAACGGGAGAGGCCACAACAGTGAGAGGCCCGCGTACCGCAAAAAAAAAAAAAAAAAAAAAAAACCTCAAAAGATTAGATTATGTTACTGTTTATATCCTGCTCAGCAGAGATGTGTTTCAGGAAGATGGATATGTTTGACTACACAGTCATCTGCTATAAAGGTTAGGAAAATCCTACCATCTACTAATTGTCCTCTTACTTTAGAACTTGTTAATTTTTGAGTTGACTTAAATCATTTTCTTTTCTCTTCACAGTTAGACTCTGTAACACTAGCTCACATTGCACTGTGAAGTGTTATAACCCTGATATTAACCTTAAACTTTCCTCCCTAAAGACTGAAGAGCTTTCCTTCTTGCTCTAATATCCCAGGATCTGATGAACTAGCTGATGTCCTCCCCTATCTTCACCTTCTGCGATTTTTAACATCAAAAATAGTCTCACTTAGTCTTTACCTTTCCAACTGCAATTCTAAATTTTTCATTTGTCTTCCCTGACATCGCTCACCACAACTCTGATCATTTTGCTTGTCATCTCTGGATCTTTTCCAGGTCAATTATATTCTACCCATTACAAATAGATCTATTAAATTTGTGTTCGTGAGCAGAAAAAAATGGGAGAGCTTGGCGTGTAACAAACCCCATGGTTAATTTAGATCACTGACTATTATGCAGCATAAACTTCTAAAGTTTGGCATTTGTTGAGTATTCTGACACGTCTTAAACTCTTTTAGTTTAACAATGTTTTTATATTATTTTATACTATTTCTATAATTAGGTAACTCAGACTTTACCACCTGGAAATACATTGGAAACCACTGACAGTGAAAACATTTGCTAAAAGCTGAACAGCTGTTTCTGATCATTCTGTTAATTTTGATGTGTTTTTTCTGAGTTTTCAAATCCATTTTTTAAACATAATTTTAACCAAAATATTTTAATATTTCATACCACAGTATTGTTCATGTCTTGCATAAAATGTGAATCTAGGGGTTGCTTTTCCATAAAAAACACATTTCTGATGCTTTTAGTAGTGAGATTTGTATTATCTTATAAAGTTGATGTTTTCAAGGAAATGGACCTTTTGAAACTGCAGGATTATATACATTCTATAATTCGATAATTTTGAACCTCTAATTCCAGGACTAGGTATGACTGTTCCAAGACTATGATTAGGTTAGGAGATGTTTTCTGGCTTGTTCCTGAATAAACTTCCTATTATTGCCTTATGCCATTTTTTAAAATCATGTGGGTTCAATATAATAATTTTGGTGTGGGGAAAACATTTAGTCACTTATTCTGGGTCACATTTGATGGAACATCATTGATAAGTTAAAATTCATTTTTTTTAGGATGGATTTGTATTATATTATTATTATTCAATGCTCAGTTGGACCGTATTAGTCATTTTTTCTTGTTATTGTTCATTAATGAAGCATGAATTCATCTGTGGCTTTCCTTCCTGGAAAAATTTATTGGCATATGTAAACCTGGGGATTTCCTCATATATGGTCTCCACCACTTTATGTAAAATATGTTTAAAATAGGACTGATCTTAGATCTGATTCTCTAAGGAATTCTATTGTTTACATTTTTTTATACAAGTGTGACCCTTTATGCCATACACATTTAAAAAAATTCTTTTTACTTCCTTTCCTGCTGGGTTGTGGATTTGGCAGAGTATGTCTTATTTTGTGTTTTCCATAGTTCCTAACTAAGCCCGTAATAAATATTCATCAAATTAAATGTCAGTTTTCTATAACAGTTGAACAGTTGGCTCCTATTTCTAATTCTATGGTGATTTCCTTAAAACCTAATAGCCTTGCTGTAAAACTTTCTCCAAGACAATTTGAAAGTTTAAACAAACCATATTCTCTGTGCCTGTTTTCCCACATAAATATGTATCACCTCCAAGAAGTCTATTTGATTTAATCAGGCATGATTTATGCTTAAGGGAACCACATTACCTTTTTCCAAATAGATTATGTTAAGAAAAATGTTCAGCGATTTTCCCTTTATTTTATATAGATGCGATTCATTTCAACCAATCTTCATCGGTGCTGGACACTGGAAGGCCCATCAGGGGATGCCTGTCTTTAGAGCATTTATAGTTGAAAGATATTCAAAATGTATGTGCTGCTGATTCTTAAGTGCACCTGGGACACATAATCCCCATTGAAATGTCATTCAATTGACAAAAGTCAGTTGAACACAATAGCCAAAAAGTTGAAAGAACCCAAGTGTCCATCACCAGATGAATGGATAAACAAATGTGATAGATACATGCAATGAAATATTATGTAGCCGTGAAAAGGAATGAAGTCTTGGCACATGCTACAATATGTATGAATCAGAAGAACATTATGCTAAGTGAAATAAGCCATAAAGAAAGGGAAAATATTGCATAATTCCATTTATATTAAATATCTAGAATAGTCAAATTCATAAATATAGAAAGTAGATTAGAGGTTACCAGAGGCTTGTGTGTATGGGGGCACAGATGGGGAGGTTTTGCTTGCTGGTTACAGTTTCCATTCAGGGTGATGAAAATGTTTTGGAAATAGATAATGATGATGTTTGTACAACATTGTGAATGTAATTAATGGCACTGAATTGTACATTTTTAAAGAGTCAAAATGGCAAATTATGTTACATATATCTTACTACAGTTTAACTAAATTAATAATTTAATATAGTAAAAACCATGATTGTACATTTTAAATGGGTGAGTTATATGGCATATGAGTTATATCTCAATACAGCTGTTTTTCTTAAAAAATGTTAAAGATTGGAGGGTGGAAGCATGTAACCCTCTGGTGCCCTTGTTATCCTTTCCTTAAAATATGGAACTAATAATAATTACAAAATCACAAGTGTGTACCCTCACTATGAAATACCTGGAGTCTGAGGTGATTCTGGGAACTCTGTGGAAATCAATACACAGATGGCATTCTATAATGCCCAATCATAATTTATGCATTAAAAACTTTCAAAATAAGGCTTCTATTGGAAAGGTTTGTTAAATACAGTCTTTCTCTCTCAATTTTGGCAGAGCTGGTCATATTTCCAGAATGCCTTTAGGTGCGTGAGATAGATGATTTCTTTTTTTTTTTCCCCCCTTTCATCTAGGAACTTTGCAAACTGCAAGAATTGCTTTGTAGCCTGAAGGGCCCCTGAGTCTGTGAGCTACATGGCGTTGCCAAGATTGCCAGCCTGCCAAATTCCCAGCTGCCAAAAGACTAGCCAGGGCTTCCTCATATAATGAAAGGACAAAAAAGGCCATGTGCTTGGCAGACTTGCCCAATTCCCTCAGCTTCATAGAAAAAAATAAATCTTGGAAGAAGTCCAAGAAAGAGCTACCATCTGGTCACACTCTTGGCTTTCTCAATATGGCTCCCAACACCTACCACCAAGTGTCAGGAGGGCTTCCTGTGTTGGATGAAGGTAGGCTGCTGAGAATATGCAAAAGTCTGATGGGAGCCTAATGAGGTAGGACTTGACAGACCGGTTTTGACCTGCAGTCTCATCATTGCTTCTGGCATATTCACAGAAAGGTCAACTTTTCAGCAATAAAAATTGGTGTAATTTAATAGCTGTCCCTGTAGTTGCTGACTATCTGTTAATTTCTTGAAGAATCCGTAACCTATCCAAGTACAAACCCACCCAACAACTACAACGCTGCATCCCAGATGACTCGAAGGCAACACCTTTGGGAAAAGCTGCAGAGCTGTTTTTACAGTCCTGACACTTTGCAGTTATTCTGGCGCATTTTCTGCACACTTAGATCTTCAGTTCTAGAAACCAAAGCCAGTTTTTCTTTCGTGCAGAGTAGTTCATGTTACAAACGTTCACTCCTTATAAGTAACCCTTCCTTTACAGTAAATGATGGCATGGAACTTGTGTGTATATTCTGTCATTACACTGGCCTTGGTGATCTGCTTGGTTTAAACATTCATCATGTTTATCATTGGATTTTTGCCTCTAACATCTGAAGTTGGCAGTAATGAATAAGGTCAAAGTATTAAGCTATATTCATAATTCTGATTTTTTATGAAGATTAGAAGTCACTGATGGTATATGCAAATTTTGAACCAAAATGATCAGTATCATTTTTTGGGTCTCCATGAGAGAACTATTTTCATTATTGTCTTTTAGATTGACAAGCAAAGCCAGTACATTAATATTTTTCTTCTCCAATTAAAGACTCTCTAAGTTCTCCAGGCTGGCAAATCATTTATATGCTGTTGTCCTCCACCCAAATAGAGCTTCAAGATCACATGGTATGCACGCTGTTTCTCCTAGCTGGGCTGTGCTGCTGACTTCAAACAAAGTATCCAACCTTCCCCGTCAACCCCCCGCCACCCCCATTCCCTGCTATTCTTCACATCTTTTCAAATTCTGGGCGTCCTCTAAGACACCTCCCTCTCTTTGCCTTCTCCATCTAATCGGCATCAGTTCCTGATGGTCTTGTCCTCGTTTCTTCCTTCCCATTGAAGGGGTTCAGAATATGCCACACCAAAACGCTTTGGTATATTGATTATTTTTAGCCAAAGGCAATTGAGAAACGGCAGATGCAGGAAGGGCTCTCTGCCCTCCTCCTTTCTCCCTAAAAACAGGTCATAAGATTTCCCGTGAGAAATGGGCCCTCCGGTACCAGGAAGAGAAGAACTTTCTTATCACTAGAGACTGGGAGTCATCCCCAAACAAACCAACCTAAACAACCCTGATCTTCCATTAGTTTCCCTCATATATTTCCTGGTCACTATCCCACAATCCACTGCCCAGCTCAAGCCTCTTTGTCTTGTTACTTTACAAATGTATTCTTTCTTTGTTTAAAATGCATATAAGCTCTTGGTCCTACCTGCTTCTTTAGATCTTCATTTTCCTTATGAAGACTCAGTATGCACATAAAAATACACCTGACTCTTGAACAACACAGGGGTTAGGGGTGCTACCCCCCATACAGTTCCAAGTCCTCTGATAACTTACAGTCCACCTGAATTCCCTGGTGGTCCAGTGGTTAGGACTCCTTGCTCCCATTTCAGGGGGCATGGGTTCAATCCCTGGTCAGGGAACTAAGATCCCACATGCCTCACATTGTGCGGCTCAGCCAAAAAAAAACAAAAAAACAACGAACTAAACGCACCGAAAAACAAAAAACACTTACAGTCCACCCTCCGTATCAGCAGTTCCACATCTGCAGATCCAACCACCTGCAGGACTTGTAGTCATATCTACTATTGAAAAAACTCCTCAAGGAGCTTCAAGATGGCGGATGAGTAAGAGGCAGAGATCAACATCCTCCCCACAAATACATCAGAAATACATCTACATGTGGAAATGCTCCTACAGAACACCTAGTGAATGCTGGCAGAAGACCTCAGACCTCCCAAAAGGCAAGAAACCCCTCACGTACCTGGGTAGGGCAAAAGAAAAAAGAATAAACGGAGACAACGTATAGGGACGGTACCTGCACCAGCGGGAGGGAGCTGTGAAGGAGGAAAGGTTTCCACACACTAGAAGCCCCTTCGTGGGCGGAGACTGCGGGTGGCGGAGGGGGAACTTCGGAGCCGCGGAGGAGAGCGCAGCAACAGGGGTGCGGAGGGCAGAGCGGAGAGATTCCCGCACAGAGGATCGGCGCCGACCAGCACTCACCAGCCCGAGAGGCTTGTCTGCTCACTTGCCGGGGCGGGCGGGGCTGGGAGCTGAGGCTCGGGCTTCGGTCGGAGCTCCGGGAGAGGACTGGGGTTGGCGTCGTGAACACAGCCTGAAGGGGGCTAGTGCACCACGGCTGGCTGGGAGGGAGTCCGGGGAAAAGTCTGGACCTGCTGAAGAGGCAAGAGACCACTGTTTTGGGGTGCGCGAGGAGAGGGGATTCAGAGCAACACCTAAACGAGCTCCAGAGACGGGCGCGAGCCATGGCTAACAGCGTGGACACCAGAGACAGGCATGAGAAGCTAAGGCTGCTGCTGCCGCCACCAAGAAGCCTGTATGCGAGCACAGGTCACTCTCCACACCCCCCTTCTGGGGAGCCTGTGCAGCCCGCCACTGCCAGGGTCCTGGGATCCAGGGACAACTTACCCGGGAGAACGCATGGTGCGCCTCAGGCTTGTGCAACTTCATGCTGGCCTCTGCTGCCGCAGGCTCACCCCACCCCTCCCTCCCCGTGGCCTGAGTGAGCCAGAGCCCCCGAATCAGCTGCTCCTTTAACCCTGTCCTGTCTGAGCGATGAACAGATACCCTCTGGCGACCTACACGCAGAGGTGGGTCCAAACCCAAAGCTGAACCCCGGGAGCTGTGCGAACAAAGAAGAGAAAGGGAAATCTCTCCCAGCAGCCTCAGAAGCAGTGGACTAAAGCTCCACAATCAACTTGATGTGCCCTGCATCTGTGGAATACCTGAATAGACAACGATTAATCCCAATTTGAGGCGGTGGACTTTGGGAGCAACAATATATATATTTTTTTCCCTTTTCCTCCTTTTGTGAGTGTGTATGTATATGCTTCTGTGTGTGATTTTGTCTGTATAGATTTGCTTTTACCATTTGTCCTAGGGTTCTGTCTGTCCGTATTTTTTTTTAATTACTTAAAAAAATTTTTTCTTAATAATAATTTTTTTTAATAACTTTTATTTTATTTTACCTTCTTCTTTCTTTCTTTCCTTTTTTTCTCCCTTTCATTCTGAGCTGTGTGGAGGACAGGCTCTTGGTGCTCCAGCCAGGCATCAGGGCTGTGCCACTGAGGTGGGAGAGCCAAGTTCAGGACACTGGTCCACAAGAGACCTCCCAGCTCCACGTAATATCAGATGGTGAAAATCTCCCAGGGATCTCCATCTCAACGCCAAGACCCAGCTCCACTCAACGACCAACAGCTACAGTGCTGGACACCCTATGCCAAACAACTAGCAAGACAGGAACACAACCCCACCCTTTAGCAGAGAGGCTGCCTAAAATCATAATAAGTCCACAGACACCCCAAAACACACCACCAGACATGGACCTGCCCACCAGAAAGCCAAAATCCAGCCTCATCCACCAGAACACAGGCACTAGTCCCCTCCGCCAGGAAGCCTACACAACCCGCTGAACCAACCTTAGCCACTAGGGACAGACACCAAAAACAACGGAAACTACAAACCTGCACCTGCAAAAAGGAGACCCCAAACACAGTAAGTGAAGCACAATGAGAAGACAGAAAAACACACAGCAGATGAAGGAGCAAGATAAAAACCCACCAGACCTACCAAAAGACATAGATTGGCTGAATGGATACAAAAACAAGACCCATATATATGTTGTCTACAAGAGACCCACTTCAGACCTAGGGACACATACAGACTGAAAGTGAGGGGATGGAAAAAGAGGTTCCATGCAAATGGAAATCAAAAGAAAGTTGGAGTAGCAATTCTCATATCAGACAAAATAGACTTTAAAACAAAGACATTATAAGAGACAAAGAAGGAAACTACATAATGATCAAGGGATCAATCCAAGAAGAAGATATAACAATTGTAAATATTTATGCACCCAACATAGGAGCACCTCAATACATAAGGCAAATACTAACAGCCATAAAAGGGGAAATAGACAGTAGCACAATCATAGTAGTGGACTTTAACACCCCACTTTCACCAATGGACAGATCATCCAAAATGAAAATAAATAAGGAAACACAAGCTTTAAATGATACATTAAACAAAATAGACTTAATTGATATTTATAGGACATTCCATCCAAAAAGAACAGAATACACATTCTTCTCAAGTGATCATGGAACATTCTCCAGGATAGATCATATCTTGGGTCACAAATCAAGCCTTGCTAAATTTAAGAAAATTGAAATTGTATCAAGTATCTTTTCTGATTACAACGCTATGAGACTAGATATCAATTACAGGAAAAAATGTGTAAGAAATACAAGCACATGGAGGCTAAACAACACACTACTTAATAACCAAGAGATCACTGAAGAAATCAAAGAGACAATCAAAAAATACCTAGAAACAAATGACAATGAAAACATGACGACCCAAAACCTATGGGATGCAGTAAAAGCAGTTCTAAGAGGGAAGTTTATAGCAATACAATCCTACCTTAAGAAACAAGAAACATCTCAAATAAACAACCTAACCTTACACCTAAAGCAATTAGAGAAAGAAGAACCAAAAAACCCCAAAGTTAGCAGAAGGAAAGAAATCATAAAGATCAGATCAGAAATAAATGAAAAAGAAATTAAAGAAACGATAGCAAAGGTCAATAAAACTAAAAGCTGGTTCTTTGAGAAAATAAACAAAATTGATAAACCATTAGCCAGACTCATCAAGAAAAAAAGGGAGAAGACTCAAATCAATAGAATTAGAAATGAAAAAGGAGACGTAACAACTGACACTGCAGAAATACAAAAGATCACGGGAGATTACTACAGGCAACTCTATGCCAATAAAATGGACAACCTGGAAGAAATGGAAAAATTCTTAGAAATGCACAACCTTCTGAGACTGAACCAGGAAGAAATAGAAAATATGAACAGACCAATCGCAAGCACTGAAGTTGAAACTGTGATTAAAAGCCTTTCAACAAAAAAAAGCCCAGGACCAGATGGTTTCACAGGTGAATTCTATCAAACATTTAGAGAAGAGCTAATACCTAGCCTTCTCAAACTCTTCCAAAACATAGCAGATGGGGGAACACTCCAAAACTCATTCTACAAGGCCACCATCACTCTGATACCAAAACCAGACAAAGATGTCACAAAGAAAGAAAACTACAAGCCAATATCACTGATGAACATAGATGCGAAAATCCTCAACAAAATACTAGGAAACAGAATCCAACAGCACATTAAAAGGATCATACACCATCCCAGGAATGCAAGGATTCTGCAATATACGCAAATCAATCAACGTGATACACCATATTAACAAACTGAAGGAGAAAAACCATATGATCATCTCAATAGATGCAGAGAAAGCTTTTGACAAAATTCAACACCGATTTATGAAAAAAACCCTGCAGAAAATAGGCATAGAGGGAACTTTCCTCAACATAATAAAGGCCATATATGACAAACCCACAGCCAACATCGTCCTTAGTGTTGAAAAACTGAATCCATTTCCACTAACATCAATAACAAGGCAAGGTTGCCTACTCTCACCACTATTATTCAACATAGTTTTGGAAGTTTTAGCCACAGCAATCAGAGAAGAAAAAGAAATAAAAGGAATCCAAATCGGAAAAGAAGAAGTAAAGCTGTCACTGTTTGCAGATGACATGATACTATACATAGAGAATCCTAAAGATGCTCCCAGAAAACTACTAGAGCTAATCAATGAATTTGGTAAAGTTGCAGGATACAAAATTAATGCACAGAAATCTCTGGCATTCCTATACACTAATGATGAAAAATCAGAAAGTGAAATTAACAAAACACTCCCATTTACCATTGCAACAAAAAGAATAAAATATCTAGGAACAAACCTACCTAAGGAGACAAAAGACATGTATGCAAAACATTATAAGACACTGATGAAAGAAATTAAAGATAATACAAATAGATGGAGAGATATACCATGTTTTTGGATTTGAAGAATCAATATTGTGAAAATGGCTCTACTACCCAAAGCAATCTATAGATTCAATGCAATCCCTATCAAACTACCACTGGCATTTTTCACAGAACCTGAACAAAAATTTCACAATTTGTATGGAAACACAAAAGACCCTGATTAGCCAAAGCAATCTTGAGAAAGAAAAATGGAGCTGGAGGAATCAGGCTCCAGACTTCAGACTATACTACAAAGCTACAGTAATCAAGGCAGTATGGTACTGGCACAAAAACAGAAATATAGATCAATGGAACAGGAGAGAAAGCCCAGAGATAAACCCACGCACATATGGTCACCTTATCTTTGATAAAGGAGGCAAGAATATACAGTGGAGAAAAGATAACCTCTTCAATAATTGGTGTTCGGAAAACTGGACAGCTACATGTAAAAGAATGAAATTAGAACACTCCCTAACAGCATACACAAAAATAAACTCAAAATGGATTAAAGACCTAAATGTAAGGCCAGAAACTATCAAACTCTTAGAGGAAAACATAGGCAGAACACTCTATGACATAAATCACAGCAAGATCCTTTTTGACCTACCTTCTAGAGAAATGGAAATAAAAACAAAAATAAACAAATGGGACCTAATGAAAATTAAAAGCTTTTGCACAGCAAAGGAAACCATAAACAAGATGAAAAGACAACCTTCAGAATGGGAGAAAATATTTGCAAATGAAGCAATGGGCAAAGAATTATTCTCCAAAATTTACAAGCAGCTCGTGCAGCTCAATATCTAAAAAACAAACAACCCAGTCCAAAAATGGGCAGCAGACCTAAATAGACATTTCTCCAAAGTAGATATACACATTGCCAACAGACACATGAAACAATGCTCAACATCATTAATCATTAGAGAAATGCAAATCAAAACTACAATGAGGTATCATCTCACATCAGTCAGAATGGCCATCATCAAAAAAATCTGCAAACAATAAATGCTGGAGAGGGTGTGGAGAAAAAGGAACCCTCTTGCACTGTTGGTGGGAATGTAAATTGATACAGCCAGTATGGAGAACAGTATGGAGGTTCCTTAAAAAACTACAAATAGAACTACCACATGACCCAGCAATCCCACTACTGGGCATATACCCTGAGAAAACCATGATTCATAAAGAGTCATGTACCAAAATATTCATTGCAGCTCTCATTTACAATAGCCAGGACATGGAAGCAACCTAAGTGTCCATCAACAGATAAATGGATAAAGAAGATGTGACACATATATACAGTGGAATATTACTCAGCCATAAAAAGGAATGAAGCTGGGTTATTTGTAGTGAGGTGGATGGACCTAGAGACTGTCATACAGAGTGAAGTAAGTCACAAAGAGAAAAACAAATACCATATGCTAACACATATATATGGACTCGAAAAAAAAAAGGGTCATGAAGAACCTAGGGGCAAGATGGGAATAAAGATGCAGACCTACTAGAGAATGGACTTGAGGATACGGGGAGGGGGAAGGGTAAGCTGGTACAAAGTGAGAGAGTGGCATGGACATATATACACTACCAAACTTAAAATAGATAGCTAGTGGGAAGCAGCCGCATAGCCCGGGGAGATCAGTTCAGTGCTTTGTGACCACCTAGAGGGGTGGGATAGGGAAGGTGGGAGGGAGGGAGACGCAAGAGGGAAGAGATATGGGGACATGTGTATATGTATAGCTGATTCAATTTGTTATAAAGCAGAAACTAACACACCATTGTAAAGCAATTATACTCCAATAAAGATGTTAAAAAAAAGAAAAAGAAAAAAAGAAAAAAATCCTCATATAGTTGGAGCTGTGCAGTTCAGACCTGCTTTGTTTAAGGGTGGGCTGTATTAAATAACACCTGTAGGCTTTTTCCTGTTAATCTATGTTATGCCAGTTTAATTATTAGGCCCAGCCACAGAACCTAAGAGGGCAGAAGGAAACTTTTCCTCCCCTATGCAGTTACCGTTGTCCTTATTATGCCTTGTTCACGGTTACAAAAATGGACTCCTTCCCTTCTCATTTTTTACCTCTACATATCATCATGTTAAACGTTAAATGTTCCCAAAGGGTTTGCTTTTGGAATTACTACATCTGGTTAAAAAAGAATTTTAAAAAGAGAATGAGAGAGAGAATAGGATATTACGTATCCTGTGGAATAAAATGAAAAGGTACAGATGTGTCCCTAGAGTCCATTATGCATGACTCACCATGGCCAAGGTGACTCCCTGTCCATGGAGCTGAGTTGCTTCATCCCTCTCGTCGCTTTGTCATCCCGAGCCACAATCCTCACTCCCCTAAATCCGTGTAAACCTCACTGAAATTATAGCTTTTTAAAAAAACATTTGATTATTCCTTATTTTATCTTCGTATTGTTTGTATTTATATTCATCCATCCTGCATGCCTGACTAGACAATGAACTCCCTGAGGTGCTTCTAGAGCTTGGCATCCTCAGTGGCTACCGTGCCGCCCTGCATTTATTCACATTTATCCAAATTTATATTGGATCTGGAGGCACTGGCTGTTACATTAGGCCTGAGGCTGGGGCTAGTGAACGAGGCACTCTCCACCGTCCTGGTAGTTATAGTTTATTAAAGAAGAAAGAAATAGGTCATTAAAGCTGCAGGATATAGATTAAAAGGAATTTGCAGTGCTCTGCGTGTGCATATTACCAGGTGACCAAACGTAGGCAGGATAGTTTGGGAATGTTTTGTGGGAAAATGATACTTAAGCTGAGACTTCAAGGGTGAGTGGTAAGGGCTCAATAACTGATAATACCTCTTTAAAAACTAAACTACAGAACCAACTTTAAAGAGCAGATAAAAGGTCACAGGGGGATTTAGAGATTCAGCCAGTTCAGTTATGGCAACTTCAACTTACATGAAGGACAATTAATAAGAGAAATGGCATTTTATTTGATTCCCAACTTATCTAAAATCTTCTCGCCTTTCACCACTGCGGCTGCAGCCATGAGTATGCTCAGGCTTCCAAAGAGGTTTGCCTCCAGTGTCCTCCTCTGTGGCAAAAAGAAGGTCTGGTTGGACCCCAATGAGACAAAGGAAATCACCAATGCCAACTCCCATCAGCAGATCTGGAAACTGATCAGAGATGGGCTCATCATCCGGAAGCCTGTGATGGTCCATTCCCCGGCTCGATGCCGGAAAAACACCTTGGCCCACAGGAAGGGCAGGCATATGGACATAGGTAAGCAAAACGGTACTGCCAGTGCTCTAATGCCCTAATAGGTAATCTGGCTGCCGGCTGCTCAGAAGATACCGTGAATCTAAGGAGATTGACCAGCACAGGTATCACAGCCTATACCTGAAAGTGAAGGGTAACGTGTTCAAAAACAAGCGGATTCTCATGGAACATATCCACAAGCTTCTGCCAGACCAGGCTGAGGCCCTCAGGTCTAAGACCAAGGAAGCCTGCAAAGACCATGAAGACCGGCTCCAGGCCAAGAAGGAAGAAATCATCAAGACTCTGTCCAAGGAGGAAGAGACCAAGAAATAAAGTTCTCCCTCTCTTCTCTGTACATAGTGGCCTCGGCAATTAGATAGACCACTCATTCAATAAAAAACAAGGCTTTATCTGCCTTAAAAAAAAAAATCTTCTCAAGAAGAACAAAAGACAAATGGTCAGAGACCCCATGGCTAACCTCACAGTCGGGCAGTTGGAACCAGGCTGGCCTGTGATGAAGATAACTAACCAGCTGATGGTTAAAAGAGAGAACAGGTGATCCTTAGAGTCATCTGCTTTAAAACCAGTACTTTTCACAATGTCCTTGGCTTTAGTAGCATTATATTCATGCCAAAGTGTTTGTGAATATTACATGAATTAATCAACATAAAAGCTCTTTGAGAAATCAAGGTCTCCAGGGATAGAAGGTACTTTTACTTATCACCTTCCTTTGTGTGCTACAACAGAGGAGGCTTTCCTTTTACAGAGAATATTAAAGAACAATGATTAAGCATGTTCTTGGACACCATAAACGTATACAGATAAATGCCTACTAAAATTGTATGAAGGCTCATAAAGGTGTAAATAGGAAGAAAAGGCATTTGCAGAATCTTTCCCT